>NC_134359.1:103196754-103396754 GCF_048569485.1 Anomaloglossus baeobatrachus
TTCCATCTCCGGCTATGTATAACAGATTGTGACCTGCGTTGGAAACTGAAACATAAATATTGGAGTTTGCTAGCGCTATACAAGCAAAGGAGGATACATTTAGGCTCATCAACCATATGGTTTTCTGTATGGGAAAAATATATCTTTGAACTTGTTATGCAGTACATATGTAAGGAGATGGACATATTGCCCCGTTCACCCTTGAAGACACCAATGTTACTATAGTGAATAATTTGATGTGTGTAATGTTTACATGGATTTCCAGGAAATAGGCTAAGATAGAGTTAATGTTTGCCTGCACAATGTTATGTATTGACATGTGAAATTTATTATGTTGCTGTATAATGTATGCTTTAATATAGTTATGTATAGCAGTGTTATAGGAATACTGTATGTAAGGGGAGGTATAGTATTGTATAAGATGTAGCAGTATTGATAATGTAATGTATATGTATTAGGGTAAGGTGTAAACCATAGCAGTACTGTTAAGGTATTATAATGTTTGCATAGAACTGGATAAAAGGTTAAGTCTGCCCAGGAACAGACTGCAGGGTCAGAGAGAGTTAATGTAGGGAGAAATTGGAGTACAGGGAAAGAGGACAGTTTTCTGTTAGTGTTCAGATAGGGACAACCCTGCAGCAATATCACACATGATATTTGAATAAGAAGCATGGCCGCATGCAGTGGGTGTCCTGAGGAAGAGAAAGAATTCTGAGAACCACATTAGCAAAAGTGACAAAAAGGTCTTGAAGAAGGAAGTTCAGCGATTTGTTCCCTAGTAGTTTATAGCTCTTAAGCGAATGGGCCAGGACCAAATAGTACATGAGACGAAGAGAGTGTCCTGGGAGGGAGTCCGTAAAGCATCAGTAGTCTAGAAGCCTAGTCCAGCCTTACTGGCATTATACCTTTAAGAGGAAGAAGACTCAAAACCGCAGTGAGGACAGGATGACTTTCATGGACTTTGCAGTAAAGCTGATGTAGGTGAAATATACAGGACTGTGTGAAATGAGTGGAATATGTGAGAATGTACATGTAGAGGAAATAAGTTTGGAGTTACTCTTTGGTGATAACGAAATGTCAGAGAAGGTATGTCGTCACTATCATGTGTATATAGTTGTCATGAAACGTTTGTTAAGTATAACTAAACTTTTAAGGAAGTGTTGGTCCCACTCAGTGGACTATGTAACAACCGGTCCTGGCCATCTGAAGCCAATGGCATCAAGCCTTTGAGACTGCTCAGGTCTCTCCATCCGGCATGGTTATTATTAGGGATGATCGAATATCACAAATATTCGGCAATATTCGGCTTCGCGAATATTCGACGAATAGGTCGCCGAATATTCGATGCACAATGTAAGTCTATGGGAAGCCCGAATAGTTGCTATTCGGCAACTATTCGGGTTTCCCATTGACTTACATTGCGCACCAAATATTTGCAAATAGTCGAATAGCGTTGATCTATTCGTCGAATATGGACGTAGCCGAATATTTGAGGTATTTGATTATCCCTAGTTATTATATGTCATTCATTTTTGGTTACTATCTTTTTTTACTATCTTTACAGTTATCTATTAAAAGGCATTAACCAATGAGGACTCTCAATTTTGAGTATTTTTTCACATGAACCTAGGGTGAGCAAAGTTTGGTTTAGTAGATACAAGGGATATTTTGGATATCATCACTAGAATAATTCCCTATAATGGCGAGGAGAATGCAGCCTGTACCTCTATATGTGTATATCTCATCAAGGAATAGTTTAATACATATTTTTCATTTTAACCGATAGCTATGATTTGTTAACAAAAAGTACATGGTTTACATATCCTGATCTGTGAAAATATTATACAGAAAATCAAAATGATTACTATTGTTTACAGAAATACAATTAGACATGCTTCAGTACTAAGATAGTAATTCAATAAATGGATGGGATATTACAGCGGAAATTAACAGATGGCAAATTAATTTAACCATCCAAATAAATAATAATATTGTAAAGTAGTATTACAAAAAGTAAGATAATTAGTAATGTCCTAAAAATATCTTTTTTGTTTTGGATCTGTTTCATTTAGGCAGTACTTTATGTCATAGGATGTGATGTACTGTAAAGGATTTGATGGAATACCCCAACGTTACACTACAGCTTATGGATCAATAGAAGGCTTGAAAGAGCCGAACTTTAGGTTAAATAATGATAAATGAATGGCAGGGTGATGTCAGCAAAACTATTGACTTATTGTAATGAATTCACACAGTATACTCCCAGAATAATCAGGAAAGATTTCCATTCATTTTATATGCGGAGTTTCATAGAAGCATTAACAATATTGATGTATTGAAAACTAAACTGAGTTTCAGATAAAAACATCTAATTCAGGCAATTTACAAGCTGCACAAAAAGTTATCAAAATCTGGAATCCTCCTATCTAGTAATATGCTAATGACCCGGGGGTCGTGCGACCACTCAAATTAAGGAGGGTTATGTACAGGGGATGGTGTGGAAGGTTCATGATGCCACCCGTGGTGTGTGGTAAGGGTGAAGTACCAGCACTGCAGCGGGGAGTACCTGGTGGCGATGGTGTGAGCAGCTAGGTGTTTAACCCCTCCATGGGTAGGGGGGATGCCCCGGGACTCGGTGATGGTAGGGGAAGCCGTGGGATGTAGGTTTGGGAGGCAGGGACCAGGGAACTCACAGTTGGTAGTCGTGGTGCTAGATGAGGCTGTGCTGCTTTGGAAGGTCAGTAAACACACAGGCTGTGATTAAACCAAACGTCCTGCAGTACCGCTGCCGCTTAGGGGAGCATGACCAGGGACTGTTCCCAATGGTATTGCTTGGTGTGTTCCAGTCTAATCCGACCTTCCGGGAGCTTCTACTACTCAGCCACTCACACTCTGAGGGCTGCTGCTTTGCTGTCCTGGGAGCTCCAACTCCCGAGTCTGCTCTCCCCCTGAGAGCTACTTGAGAGCCTCTACTCTCTTTGCTCCCCTGCCGACGACTAACTAGTCACCTCCCCCCCAGATTGCTTAACCCTTCGGTGGGCGTCCCTTTCCTCACTTGACCTTCCCACCAGTGTGTGTGCATGGGGTTTGCATGCTGGTCTTAGCAACATCATTGGGTGGCACCTGGAACCAAGGGAAAGATGGATGCTGCACGAAAAGGAAAATTGTGCAATACCCTGTGATGACCTCATAGGCTAGGGCATCACACTAACTTTTGAGACATGATTCATAGTTGTGTCAAAGTAGTATGAAATTTTTAGTCGTGTAAACGATTTTCTTAACTTTAGAGGCTTCTCCATTGATGAAAAGTTGTTTATATATCTTATTGAAATTAATATTATTACTTATTATTTTACTGTTCTTTGCTTACATAGCACCATCATATTGCACAGCACTTTACAGACATCATCACTTTACCCATTGGGGCTCACAATCTATGTTCTCCATTAGTATGTTTTGGTGACTCAAAGGAAACCACACAAACACAGGGAGAACATACAAACTCCTTGCAAATATTGACCTAGTTGGGATTTCAACCCAGGACCCAAGCGCTGCAAAGCAACAGTGCTAATCACTGCGCCACCATGCTCCGTTGAATAGGAGCTAGACTGTGACTGAGTTGTGATCCCCAGCTTTTGTTCCAGAAGTCAAGAAGAATTGAGATGGTTTTCTCATGATGGACATTGATCCCTTATCAATTGGATAGGTAATTAATGTCTGTTAAATAGGAGTCCCCCTTTTGCTTCCCCTATCAATTGCTAGAACCGAGGTCCTGACTTTCCCCTCCTTCCTTACTCTACAACTGGATGAGTTTGAATTGAGTGATAAGGGTACTTTACACGCTGCGATATCGGTACCAATATCGCTAGCGAGCATACCCGCCCTCGTCAGTTGTGCGTCATGTGCAAATCGCAGCCCATGGCGCACAACATCGCTAACACCTGTCACACGGACTTACCTTTCCTGCGACGTCGCTCTGGCCAGCGATCCGCCTCTTTTCTAAGGAGGCAGTTCGTGCGGCGTCACAGCGACGTCACACGGCAGCCGTCCAATATCAGAGGAGGGGCGGATATGAGTGGCCGGAACATGCCGCCCACCTCCTTCCTCATTGCTGGTGGATGCAGGTAAGGAGATGTTCGTCATTCCTGCGGTGTCACACATAGCGATGTGTGCTGCCGCAGGAACGACGAACAACATCATCGTACCTGCAGCAGCAACAATATTAAGGAAATGAACAACGTGTCAATGAGCAACGATTTTTCCCGTTTTTGCGCTCCTTGATCGTTGCTCCTTGGTGTCACATGCTGCGATGTCGCTAACAGCGCCGGATGTGCATCACTAACAACGTGACCCCGACAATATATCGTTAGCGATGTCGCAGCCTGTAAAGCACCCTTTAGTCGGGTATTTGTCTTGCTATTTCATTAGATGACTATGGAAGTGATAAAAACAGCTCCTCCCTTTAGTATTGGTGTTGGTCCTAGTGATGGGGCTCTAAGCAACTGGACATTTATCCTCTTCATTGTACTGTCGATAACTGATAAATTAGGCGCAAAGTAAAGGCCCCTTTACACACTGAGACTTTCAGCGATCCCACCAGCGATCCAAACCTGATAGGAATTGCTGGTAAGTTGCTAGGAGGTTGCTGGTGAGAGGTCACACAGTCAGACGCTCCAGCGATCCCACCAGCAACCTGACCTGGCAGGGATCGCTGGAGCATCGCTACACGGGTTGCTGGTGAGCTGTCACCAGCAACCAGTGACCAGCCCCCAGCCAGCAGCGACGCACTGAAGCGATGCTGCGCTTGGTAACTAAGGTAAATATCGGGTAACCAACCCGATATTTACCTTGGTTACCAGCGCACGCAGCTACATATGCAGAGAGCAATGAGCAGCGCACACTGCTTAGCGCTGGCTCCCTGCTCTCCTAGTTACAGCACACATCGGGTTAATTACCCGATGTGTGCTGCAGCTACACGTGCACAGAGCAGGAGCCGTGCACACTGCTTAGCGCTGGCTCCCTGCTCTCCTAGCTACAGCACACATCGGGTTAATTACCCGATGTGTACTCTGCTACACGTGCAAGGAGCAGGAGCCGGCACTCACAGTGAGAGCGGCGGAGGCTGGTAACGAAGGTAAATATCGGGTAACCAAGGACAGGGCTTCTTGGTTACCCGCTGTTTACCGTGGTTACCAGCCTCCGCAGAAGCCGGCTCCTGCCGCCTGCACATTTAAGTCCCCTTTACACAGTGAGACTTTCTAGCGATCATGCTGCACAGCGGAAAACAAAGGACCAAAGAATGGTCCTGAACGATTTGTAGTGATCAGCAACTTCACAGCAGGGGCCAGGTCGCTGATGTGTTTCACACACTGCAATGTCGCTGGGGAGGTCGCTATTACGTCACAAAACTGGTGACGTTACAGCGATGTCGTTTGCGATGTTGCAGTGTGTAAAGCCACCTTTAGACCTCTGATAGATAGTTTAAAATTAGAGTAGATAGTGTAAAGAGGTGCTTGGGATATCAAACAATGTCAACCGGTAAAAGTATTAAATTTAACGACCTTTAATCCGATGCAGTAAGACTAAAAATAAGACTGATGGCGCATCCTACCTTACTAATTTGACCAGGTGCAAACTGAACATGAAACATAGTAACAAAAAGGAGAAAAAGTAGACAGTTGGACTCTTTGGGTTAAACAAACCTACAATTTATGGGCAGACAGGAACCTGCAAATGGAGAATTAAAATCGCCTGAGGCTGAAGAGCAGGAGTGCTCAATCAGAAGGCATAACCCTGTAATCTAAGAAAAAGACTGATGGCACATCCTACCTTTCTAATGTGAACAGGTGCAAACTGAACATGAAACATAGAAACAAAAAGCAGACAGTTTCACTCTGTAGTGATAAGATATGTGGAAAAATAAATATAGGAATATAGACATGTATTTCTGCTATGAGTTACAAGGGAAAAGGTTTTGGTACCGTGTTAGCCAGTTGAAAAATTATTGAATGTTCTTAGTGAGAGGAACAAAATTATAATCTTTTGATACCTTTTAATGTCTAACTAAAATAAAATAAAGTGATGTTACAAAGCAAGCTTTCGAGACATCTCAGGTCTCTTCATCAGGCATGGTATGACAAAATATCTGAAGAAACACAAATATATGCACAAACAGAGCAGAGGGATGGCATAATAAAAAACATTTAAATAAACAAACACTGAGCTTAGAACGTGAATCCCTGATTAGCTTTGATTAGTGGTGTGAGAGTTTTATTGTCCCAATATCCATGTAGGATCAGAGGTCTGGTGAGTCTCTGGAATGACTCCTCAGATTTTGTAATGGGCCATGAATCCTCCTGACAGATTCAGTCCTGTGTCCACAGAGTTAAACATTGTGATGAATTTGTATTCCCAGAACCTGCGATGGCTCTGTGATCTGAAGTTGCCTTGTAATATGACAACTTTCATATGGTTTATGTTGTGTCCTGAAGCACAGAAATGTTTGGCCACAGGTAAATGGATTTTTTTGTCTGTAATTGTGTGACGGTGAGATCTCATCCTTGCTCTCAGTCTCTGTCCTGTTTCTCCAACATAGAGGCCCCCAATAGGACATATAGTGCACAGGATTAAGTACACCACGTTGGAAGAGGAACATGTGAATGTCCCAGGAATTTTATAGTCCTTCTGTGTGTTAGGGATCTGTATCCAGTCTTTGGTCTCTACATGAGTGCAGGTTTTGCAGCTCTTTACATTGCAAGGATAAGTTCCTCTTGGTGAGTCTGAGGGCATAGAACTTCGGATCATGATGCTCCTTAAATTAGGAGGTTGCCTGTAGCACAGCAATGGAGGATCTTTAATATTGTTTTTAACCGGTCATCCTTGTGTAGAATGTGGTGAAGTTTCTTGGCCGTTCTCAGTGCCTCGAGCTGTGGGTTGTAGGTCACCACCAGAGGTACTCGACTATTTTCATCGTTTTGTTTGTATTGAAGCAGTTCACTTCTAGGGGTCCTTGTTGCTCTAATGATCTGGTCATCTATGGAGGTGGGGTCGTAGCCTTGGTTTAGAAATGTCTTTTTAAGATGGGTTAAGTGTTCATCCCTGTCTGCAAGGCTGGAACAGATACGATTATATCTGAGGGCCTGGCTGTAGACAATGGACTTTTTAATGTGTTTGGGGTGAAAACTGTCCCATCTGAGGTATGTTGGACGGTCAATAGGTTTCCGATACACCGATGTCTGGATTGAACCATTTTGAATTTTTATGGTTGTATCCAGGAAGTTGATTTCTGTTTTTGAGTGTTCCAATGTCAAGTTTATGGTAGGATGAAATGCATTGAATTTTTCATGAAATTTTAGAAGCTCTTGTTTAGATTCGGTCCAGATTATTAAAATGTCATCGATGAAACGGAAATAAGCCAATGGTTGAGGTGGCAGGATGCTAAAAAGTCATTTTCCAGTTTAGCCATGAAAAGGTTGGCATACTGGGGTGCCATTTTGCTTCCCATAGCAGTTCCTGTGCATTGTAAGTATAGCTCCTCGCCAAAAGAGAAAAAGTTGTGTGTGAGGATGAATTTGGTGAGTCTTAATACAGACTCAGGTGGGATCCCATTAGCTACAAGAAACATTTGGCAGGCGGTTAGTCCATCTTCATGAGGGATGTTAGAGTATAAGGATTCCACATTCATGGTAGCGAAGATGGTACTTTCGGACATTATTCCCTGAGGAGACAGCCTACATAGCTGCTGTCACCCACAAACTGAGAATCAAGAATGCAGGTAACGCCCTGTCTTCTAGGCCTTCACCCTGCAGAGGGCTAAACGAACCAATTGCTGACTCAGAACAGGTGTGAGAGGACTCCTGTGGACTTGGGGCCTTAGCACCATTTCTGGCTACTCTTAGCCAGGGGTTGTGGACTGCCCTACCAGCAGAGGCCAATCTCGAGCTGTTGAGTGACGCCACGAAGACTCTACAAGACCAAAACGGAGAGGGTATCGTGGGATCTGGGAAGGTTGGGCTTGGACATCATTGCTGCAGTCAGCTGTTGCAACTTGGGGATCCTGTAGCACCCCATTTTGCACCTAAGCCGAGCAGGAGATTTATGACACAAAATTGGCATACCTTTTTAAAGAGTTTTGTTGGGCAGTTTTTTTCTTATCATGTCAATGCTGAAACCCATTTTGATGGATCTAACTGGGACTGGAGATTAAATAAAGATGTTATTTGTGATTTTTATACTTGTAAATGATGTGATGTGTCCAAAACTAAATACCATAAAAAAATAACAACTACCATCAATACACTCTCTCCCTGGAAAAAAATCCTCCCTTCCTCCTAAGTGCAAGACTCGGTTTTGAGTACACGTGCTCAGGGCCGGCTCCAGGTTTTTGTGGGCCCCGGGCGGAAGAGTCCCAGTGGGCCCCATCCACACACAGACACCGATACGAACACGTACATATACATATTTAAAGACAAACTCACAAAAATACATATAAACAGACAAATCTATACAGTCATATACACTTACAGACACACACACACACACACACAACTCTGCTACATACAGACAGACAGACAAACACACACAACTCTGCTACATACAGGCAGACAAACACACACAACTCTGCTACATACAGGCAGACAAACACACACAACTCTGCTACATACAGGCAGACAAACACACAACTCTGCTACATACAGACAAACACACACAACTCTGCTACAGGCAGACAAACACACACAACTCTGCTACATACAGGCAGACAAACACACAACTCTGCTACATACAGACAGACAAGCACACACACACACACACACACAAGTCTGCTGCATACAGACACACACACACACAAGTCTGCTGCATACAGACAGACACACACACACACAACTCTGCTACATACAGACACACACAACTCTGCTACATACAGACAAACACACACAACTCTGCTACATACAGACACACACAACTCTGCTACATACAGACAAACACACACAACTCTGCTACATACAGACAAACACACACACACAACTCTGCTGCTCAGCGAGGACAGCACCCGCGGCATCGGCGGGGACAGCACCCGCGGCATCGGCGGGGACAGCACCCGCGGCATCGGCGGGGACAGCACCCGCGGCATCGGCGGGGGGGGGGATTGGCAAGGCATACATCTGGGGGGGTAGAAGCAGCTCACGGGGGCCCATAATGAGGAGGCGGGGAGGGCACTTACCCGATTAGATCACGGTGGAGAGGGGGCCCACACAGTGCCGGACAGAAGCTCGCCTCCTTCATCTGTGGGACTGAGAAGGCGGTAGCTCCGCCCACAGATGAAGTTCAAACCAGGATGTCTGCGCGCCTTAAAGTGACGGCGCCGCAGATTGCTGCCGAGGACTGCGGTCCCCGGAACTCGGCCGGGGGCAGCAGAACTGTAAAGGCGAGTGGGCCCCGGCCAAGGGACAGGAGAACTGACGAGGCCAAGTGGGCCCCCCCGGCTCTCCAGGGCCCCGGCATTTGCCCGGGTTTGCCAGGTGCTGACGCCGGCCCTGCACGTGCTACAGTGACCCCACACGACTAATAGTGTAAGCACACATTTTGGCGAAACTAAGTAAAGGTTACACGCAGACTTTTAAACTTTTGCATAGGTTATAGTATCATTCATACAGAGTTTTCAATTTAAAACAGCTACTGTACATGGAGGAAATGAAGCACTGACAGGTGATACAGATGCTGACAGTCCTGTAAAGTGATGGGTCAGTGCAGTCAATATAAGTGGTTTATGCGATGCACCTGACAGAAGATAAATTCCGCTTGTATTGATATCCAGTAATGAAGTTGAACCGCAGCATTATCAGGTTATACAAGAATAAAAGTCCGGTGGCATAGAGGTCCAGCATTGACTGATATATTGCACGGTTGTGTGGGTGGATGGATTTGGTGATGATGATGTTCTTGTGTCTATGAGGTGGAGGCAGCCTGTGCAGTATCTGTCCTGTCAGAGCAGTGCACAGTCTAATACAGACATTCATCCTCTATAGCGGGACATTATCAGCTCTGTGCATCCCCGGCTGTGTAGTCACCGAGAGCAATATTTTACTGTGAAAGACATGGACAGATATCCACTCCGAGACGACTGCCGGCCGCACACTCCATCATAAGCCACCCTCTACACAGGAAATAAATTGATTAAAGTGAATAATTTGTCTTGTCCGTGATGTTTTATTATTTTGTTCTGGACACATAAATATCACTTTTCTTTCACCGCGCTCTTCACCCTTCTCTCTTTCTTTACCATCTGTATAATTGGTAATGAAAGAACAGTGATAGAAAAATCCTGCACAGATCCAACATACGTGTCACTCAAGGGTCTTTTATTAGCATCTACCAAAGAATTACATTCCCCACCATTCCTTTCTTTCTGAATATTTGCACTACCAACTCATCTTTCCCTTTATCAGCCCTCTTCATATGGCCTATTCTTGAACATGTGTCATCTGTAACATATTTTTAGAGTCAAGAAATGAATGATAGTTACGGTATGTAGATTGTTCTTTCACAGAAACCTTAAAATAATATGATTAGGAAACGTCTTTTCCCATATCAGTTTTAACACTGCTCATTCAGCACATGGATCTGTGGAATAACAAGGTTCAGCCCAATATCCTGAAATTTGTGGTTTGACGCAAACTCAAATATTTGGAGATTTCATTTGCTGTTCACAAAAAAATAAAGTAGGCAGATACAATTTCCAACACTGCTTCAGCCTCAGAGAACAGGCTAAAGTTAATTTTGCTTTGCCACATAATGCTCTGCAGCTATGATATTGTACCGCCCCCGTGTCAGCAGCCGGAATTGCTCGGATCCGGATCCGCGGAGGCTCGAGGGGTCTCCGGACCCTGGGGTCGTGCGGCCACTCAACATAAAAGGGGGTATTTACAGGGGACTGTATATTTAAAGTTTGTGACGCCACCCGCGGTGTTACGGTTGCTGTGGCTCTGGAGACTATGTCCGGATTTCTTGCTACTGCACATGTGCAAGCGCTGGAGACTAAGTCCTATCTTGGAGCCATTGCACATGTGCGGGTGACATCATCGCTGACACGAGGTCACATGTTTCTGACACCTTCTAAGCTGATTGGCCACTGGTCATGTGCTTGTGACACGTGGTCACATGTCTCTGACACCTTCTATGCCGATTGGTCGCTGGTCATGTGCTTGTGACGCTTTGCTCGGTGATAGGCCAGCGTGACGTCATTGCTGTTGTTCTGGCAGCGGATTGGCTCTGGTGTCCTCCATCTTGGATGAGGCACAGAGTCTATATAAGACCCTGACGCACGCCGCCTGGCGCTCAGTCCTCTTGGTTCATGCATGAGGGTAGACGCCCTGTGCACGTCCCTCTAGGCATCTCTCTGTCTATGTTAAGTGAGCGCTACCGGCAGGGTAGCGTTCTTATACTTTACAGCTTTGGCTGCAGTCCGTATCCTTACCTCTTAGTGGAGCGGACATAGGCAGGTGCCTGAGGCACATGGTCCGTCTGGGCCTTGTGATTCTACTCGTAGTTGGACGTTGCCGCTAGGGTAACGTTCCTTATACTGCGTCTGGCAGTTGTTCGTATCCTCGCACACTAGGGGAGCGAACAGAGGTAGGAGCTTTGTGCGGCTTATGCTGCTGTCCGTCTCTTCTGCACCACTAGAAGAGCGGACCTAGGCAGGTGCCATATCTAGTGGTTCGTGTCCTCGCACACTAGTGGAGCGAATGCAGGTAGGAGCTTTGTGTGGCTTACGCTGCTGTCCGTCTCTTTTGCACCACTAGAAGAGCGGACCTAGGCAGGTGCCATATCTAGTGGTTCGTGTCCTCGCACACTACTGGAGGTATTGCACTCTGCACTTGTGCTATTATTTTTTTACAGTGGCACACTTATATACCCCTTATCCTCTGCCATAATCTGCAGCAGAGTCTTTGCACGGTGGACCCTGACTGTCTGACATTCCTTTAGGTTTTATTATCAGACAGCCCCCTGTAACATTAGGACTGAGCCAAGGGTCTGGCAGTTATGGCAAAATATCAGCAGTTACACCGTTACATACAAGTACTTGAGTCGCGGCTCAAGAGTATAGAGGATAAACCTCAGACCATGGTGACATCTGCACATGATCCTCGACTTGCTCTGCCAAACAGATATTCTGGCAATGCCAGATCATGTCAAGGTTTCATTTGTCAGTGTCAGATACACCTAGAGGTCAACTCTTCTCGCTTCTCTACGGAGAGGTCCAGAGTAGGCTTTATCATCTCCTTACTTCAAGATAAAGCCTTAGAATGGGCGACTCCCTTATGGAAGCGCTCTGATGTGGTTACTCTGAGACATCAAGACTTTCTTGATGCTCTTAAAGCGGTATTCATGGGTCCGCAGGTTACCCATGATGCGGCCCTGAGACTCTTAGATCTATCTCAGGGTTCGTTATCCACTAGTTCTTATGCCATTGCTTTTAGAACTCTGGTGGCAGAACTAGATTGGTCAGAGAAGGTGTTGATTCCTATCTTCTGGAGAGGGTTGGCAGGCTATGTCAAGGATGCCCTTGCTACTCGTGAGGTCCCTGCTTCTCTGGAGGACTTGATCACAGTAGCAACGAGGATCGACGTACGCCATAGGGAACGTAGACTCGAGGTCTCTTCCTCACGGCCTAAGCATCGGGCTATTCCAGTTGTTGAGGGTCCACTACCATCTTCCTCAGCATCTGAAACATCTCCCACTCCTATGGTGTTAGGTCATACGTCCTCCAGACTACGCAAGTCTGGTCCTCCTATATGTTATGTATGTCGTCAGGCTGGGCACTATGCCAACAAGTGTTCTAGTCGTCAGGGAAACTCCCAGGCCTAGTAACCATTAGAGGGGGGTTACTAGAGACGTCTTCTGCACCCTCTAAGTGTAGTATCCCAGGTCAGCTCTCATTCTCTGAGAATACATGGCCTATTATGGCTTTTGTGGATTCCGGAGCTGACGGGACTTTTGTGTCCTCAGGATTTGTAAAAAGACACAATATTCCCTCTATCATGTTAGAGGCGCCTATTCCTGTCCGTGTTGTTAATGGGACTATGTTGTCTGACTCCATTACATTGAGGACAGTTCCCTTGCGCCTTTCCCTGCCTCAGGATCACATAGAGGAGATTTCTTTTCTTGTTTTGTCTGAGGGTATAGACGACGTTCTTCTGGGTCTCCCATGGCTTCGGACTCATGCTCCTCACATTGACTGGGAGTCCGACAGCATTATTAGTTGGGGTTCGAAATGTCAGTCCCGATGTCTTCCCTTACTACCTAAGGTCGTTGCGGTTGCATCAACTGATCTCTCTCCCATACCTACACCCTATTTGGATTTCGCCGACGTGTTCTCCAAACAGGGTGCTGAGGTTCTTCCACCCCATAGGCCGTATGACTGTGCCATAGACCTTATCCCAGGTTCGGTTCCACCTAAGGGCAGGGTTTACCCCCTGTCGATACCTGAGTCGGAGGCCATGTCGACCTATATAAGAGAGAGTTTAGAGAAGGGGTTCATTCGTAAGTCTGTCTCTCCCGCGGGAGCTGGGTTTTTCTTTGTTCGGAAGAAAGAGGGTGATTTGCGTCCCTGCATAGATTACAGGGGTCTCAACGCAATCACAATAAAGAACAAATACCCGTTACCTTTAATTTCGGAGCTCTTTGACAGACTGAGGGGAGCTCAGGTTTTTACGAAGTTGGATCTGCGGGGTGCGTATAACTTGGTACGAAAAAGCTTAGTAGCTTTGTGCGGCTTATGCTGCTGTCCGTCTCTTTTGCACCACTAGAAGAGCGGACCTAGGCAGGTGCCATATCTAGTGGTTCGTGTCCTCGCACACTAGTGGAGCGAGCGCAGGTAGGAGCTTTGTGCTGCTTACGCTGCTGTCCGTCTCTTTTGCACCACTAGATGAGCGGACCTAGGCAGGTGCCATATCTAGTGGTTCGTGTCCTCGCACACTAGTGGAGCGAACGCAGGTAGGAGCTTTGTGCGGCTTACGCTGCTGTCCGTCTCCTGGCACCACTAGAGGAACGGACCTAGGTAGGTGCCATTTCCCACTCACTGCTTTTGTCTCTGTGATCTTTAACAGAGACCATTCCACACACCCTCCAAGTAAGGGAGGAATTGCTTTATTTTCTAATTATATTCCTCTGTGAGTTTAACAGAGGTATTGCACTCTGCACTTGTGCTATTATTTTTTACAGTGGCACACTTATATACCCCTTATCCTCTGCCATAGTCTGCAGCAGAGTCTTTGCATGGTGGACCCTGACTGTCTGACATTCCTTTAGGTTTTATTATCAGACAGCCCCCTGTAACATACGGTGTGTGGTAAGGTGGAATACCACCGCTGCCGTTGGGAGCACCAGGTGGTGCAGCCAGGTGTTTAACCCCTCAGTGGGTAGGGGGGGTGCCCTGGGGCTCGGTGATGCTTATGGAGGGATACTGTTGGGGAGGTAAGGGTCACTGCGTACTCACTCAGTCCAATAACACTGACACCGACAACTTGTAAACCAAAGTTCTGAGCACCGCTGCAGCAGGGAGGGAGCACGCTGGATCCCGTGCACGTTGGTGTTGCTTGTTAGCCTATGACCTTTTCCTTGGCACCTTTCTACTGATTGGCCCCTATAGTGTAAAACTAAAACTAGTCGTGTCCCGCTCACCAGTGTGGCTAACTGGGTGAGCTTGCTCTCAGGGTTCACGCTTGGGATTTTCTGGACTGCAGATTGGGAAAGTCCTATCCCCCTCGTTGCGCTAGTACCCCAATTTTGGAGCGGGTGGAGAACGAATCTTGAAGTCTCCATCCTCGTCTGGTGAATTACCAGGATGCTTGAAGCTACTTCCCGGCCTAGGGTCCACGTACCACGTCGTGCCCTGGCACCTGCCCGGAGATGGCACAAGGCCGCCGGCTGCCCTCCTTGGCAGTTCCGTGCCCCTTGTCACGATCCCCTGCGACCAGGGTTCCAGCTCCTACCAGGCCCAGACCAACGTCTGTCACCTAGTAGTCTCAAGGAGCTCTGCTCCCAACCTCTCCACTTGAGAGTCACTCCTCAACTCAACTGCCCCAGACACTCTTGACCCTCCCTAACCAACACCCCAACTGGGCGGCACTATTCCCTTCAGGCTACCCATTGGTGTGTCTGGTTGGTGTGGTGCAGAGTGTTCCTAGGATTTTGATTAGCTTGTTCTTAGCAACACCAAAGGCCAGGAACCCTCAACCGAGGAGGATTTGGATACTGTGCAGAAGGGCAGATTGCACAACACCCTGTGACTACCTGATAGGCCAGGGTGTCACAATATCTCATGGATTATCACACCTTGTACAGTGGTGGTCAGTACCAGGGCTATTACAGATCAGAGTTTCCCGTAGAGCACAGTTTGTATGGCAGAGCCATGTTCCATGGCATCTCTAGAGTAACTGGGTAAATCTCTCTCTCATGTAGAGTATAACCTCTTATGGTCAGCAGGGTCCTCCTTCTCTTCTTCGGAATGTAAGCTCTTATGGTAAGCAGTGTCCTCTCTCTCTTCTGCATAGTGTAAGCTCTTACGGTCAGCAGGGTCCTTTCTCTCCTGCAGAGTGTAAGCTCTTATAGCCAGCAGGGTCCTCTCTTATGTAGAGTGTAAGCTCTTATGGTCAGCACTGTCCTATGCTCCGCTTTCCCTCTTTATCTACTGTAGAGTGTAAGCTCTTATGGCCTGCTGAGTCAGTATATACATTAGATGGGATATACTGGGGCTGAGGTTTAAACATTAGATACAGAATCGGACTGGCAACCAGAGGAACAGCCAGTAATACCAGGCCAGACTTATTCCATGGCGATTGAGGTTCAGTTCATGTCACAGCTGCGAACAGGCTGAGCTGAACTCTGGAGCTCAGGTGAGAGCTTCAGAGTTCAGCCCAACCTGTCCGAAGCTGTCATGAACTGAACCGCAATCGCTGGGGAATCAGTCGGCACACGCGGTTCAGTCCTGCAAACCCTGAGTTCAGTCCAGGCTGCACTCTGGAGCTCAGGTGAGAGCGTCAGTATTCCAGTATTCCAGCCAGGACTGGTATTACTGGCGGTTCCTTCGGTAGCCAGCCGATACTGATTAGATAGCATGTAATAGGGCTGAGGTATAAATACATTAAATAGAATATATGGAACTGATGTTTTTACATTAGATATGTATAGCCCTAGCCTCAGTATGTTATCTCTAATGTTTATACCTCAACCCCAGTATTTCTCATCTAATATATATCTCAGCCCCAGTGTCTATATTAGATAGGTCATACTAGGGCTGAGTGATGATCTATCTAATGTATACACTGAATATGCTCGGGTCCCATCTTGTGGACTCATCAAGCCTGCAGGATGCAGCTCACCCAATGCCCAAGTCTTGCCAATAGTCCAGGAGTGTGCGGTATACAAAGCAGCAAGTGTATGCATGCACGCATTCACATATACACTCCTGCATACCTTTAAGATAATTTGAAAGGCCAGTATCCATAAAGCCCGTAGTCCACTATGTAGCTCAGTAATGCAGCCCAGCAGCCATCTGCCCAATAGAGCATATGGCTAATCCAGGCCTTAGTAGTGTACTCATACTTCTTTATAGGGCTTTATTATGGCTTTTTATGATGAAAAATATGAAAAAAATAAAGCTACATGCAAAAGCCCTTGGTTATGTCATGTGAATCCAGTATGGGATCACTTGGTACCTCCAAAATGGCTACCACTCTAGCACTAGCTGATCGACTTTTCAAAACCCAGGACTTATCCTGACCTTCACCTTTTAATCCCTCTACAGGGATCTGGACTTCCACAGGGGTCCCTGGGTTGGGCCATAAATACAGCTGCTATTCGGTGGCGCAAGCTGGCAAGAATGATAGTCAAATAGCCTGTTTGGATCCAGGAGGTAACATCAGGGACAAAATCGTAAGGCAGGCGAAAGGTCAATAAACTAGCCGAGGTCAGGAAGCAGGATAAACCTGGATGAAACAACAGAGGCACAAACACAGGTAAATCCAGGTAGCACAAACATTGACTGGCAGTGGGAGTTGGCTCTCAGGGGTTTATATAGTGAACAGCCCCACCGAATGCTGACAGCAGGAAGAAACCCAGACCAAAAGCGTTAACCCTGTAACTACTGGACTGGCAACAGCCTCAAGACCCAGGAATAAAATAGGTGTGATCAGTGGCATAACTAGAGTTTGATGGACCCTGGTGCAAAATTTGGACCGGGGCCCCCCTCCACACACACCGACACTTAGGGTATGGGATAATGACACTGACATTCGGGGTACAGGGTAATGATGCTGACACTAGGATCTTACCCTCAGCACCCAAGATTCCCATGATCTGAAATCCCTCTAGAAGAACACAGCTTTCCCATGTTCTGATATCCATCTTGTCCTTGGCACCCAGCTTTCCCATGCTCTGCTATACATCATTCCCTCAGCACCCAGCTTTCCCATATCAGAGCATGTGAAAGCTGGGTGCTGAGAGATGTACAGCAGAGCATGGGAAAGCTGGGTGCTGAGGGAAAGAGCCTTTTTCCCTCAGCACAAGACATTCCCATCCCATGCTTGTATCTTTGTCCCCCCTCGTATATAGTTCTCCAAAAACTATAATGGCCCCCACATAGCCTTCCATATAGTATAAAGGGTCCCACATAACCCTTCATATATTAGAATGCACCCCCATAGTCCTCCATGTATTATAATGCATTTCCCATAGTCCTCCATGTATTATAATTCACCCCATAGTTCTCCATATATTATACTGCACCACAGTCCTCTATGTTTATAACGCACCCCCATAGTCCTCCATGTATAAAGTAGCCTCCATAGTCCTCCATATATTATAATGTAGCTCCCATAGCCCTTTATGTATTACAATGCAGCCCCATAAACCTTCATATTGTATTATGCAGCCCCATACTCCTCCATGTATAATGCACCCATATAGTCCATGTATAAGGTGGCCTTTATGTTTATTATGCATCCCCATAGACCTCCATGTATAATGCAGCCCCATAGACCTCCATGTATCATGCAGCCCCATAGACCTCCATGTATCATGCAGCCAGCCCCCCCAGGGCCTCCATGTGTCATGCAGCCAGCCCCCCCAGGGTCTCCATGTGTCATGCAGCCAGCCCTTTCCCAGGCCTCTATGAGTCATGCAGCCAGCCTCCCCCCCCAAGGACTCCATGTGTCCTGCATCCAGCTCCCCCTCAGGGCCTCCATGTGTCATGCAGCCAGCCCCCACCCCCACCCCGGGCCTCCATGTGTTCTGCAGCCAGCCCTCCCCAGGGCCTCCATGTGTTGTGTCAAGCAGCCAGCTCCCCCCAGGGCCTCCATGTGTCCTGGCTGCACATGGAGGCCGTGGGTGGGGGATGGCTGCAGGACACATTGCGTCCTGCAGCCAGGCCCCCCCAAGGACTCCATGTGTCCTGTAGCCAGGGCCCCCCAAGGACTCCATGTGTCCTGCAGCCAGCCTTCCCGTGTACTCACTGATTTATAAAAAAAAAAAATAAAAAAAACAAGTACTCACCTCTCTTCTCCTTCCACTGCAGTTCTGTCCTCACCTCCTCTACTTGTTTCACCGCTGCCCGTCCTCACTTCTGTCCACATTCCCCGTGGCTCCGGTCGGCGTCCTCCTGTACTCTGTGCTCTCACAACACACAACAGTCGCACAGGAGTGACGTCACCGAGCAGGCACAGGGGAAGACTGATGATGCATAGAGCGGCGCCGGCCACTCTATGCAATATCAATGCAGAGTGCGGTGACGGGAGCGCAGTGACAGGAGCGCGGTGAGTGACAGGAGCGCTGACACCAGGCAGGAGGGCCGAGCGGGTCATATAATGGCCGCCGCGACGCGTGGTCTGCGACAGAACAGCGCAGCTCCTCTCACAGAAAGAGAGGGGCTGCGGGCCCCTAACCTCCCGGGCCTGGTTGCAATCGCGACCACTGTGACCGCAGTAGTTACACCCCTGGGTGTGATGCTGTCAAACAAAGAAATGCTGCCGGCACAGATGTTACAGGTTGCATCTTAAATTCATATGTCAAAAAACACTTTAGTAAATATCTTTTAGTTGTTATTACCAAATATTAAATGTACCTGACATGCAGCCTTTACACATTTATATTCTATTACCGGTTACTTTTATCTGAACGGTCTTTTACTTGTTTCGCACTTTTTTATTTTATTTAACCATTGCCCTTTTACCAGTTCTCGTCATGTAAGCACCCCGTACGTTTGATGTGGATGTGCGCTGCCCCCTCCTTCTCTTCCGTCTGTTTTGCCTCTCTCTGTTTGCTAATAAATAGCACTGATGAAGAGCCACATCAGCCTCGCACTCACCGCTAACAAATGCTGCTGATTAGCTTTATGTCATGTTTTCAAATCCCATCTGAGTTGGAGATTTTTTGGACAACGCTTTTTAGGCTGGATCACCTGCTGCTTTTCTGATCTCCTTCTGTCATACAAGAAGCCAGGCTCAAATTTTCTATTTACTTCTCCTGATAAAGAATAGCTGAAGAATCCATTATCATGAAGAAATCTTGTTAAGTTTTATGCTTTTAATGTATAATGTTATTGTAGTCGCCTTCCAAAAACATGTCCCATTAATATCAGGTTCACACGGGGTATTTCATTTGATTTTTTTGGCTAACACCCCCAGCTCATACTGTTATAGGTCCATGAACTATGAAGATTTGGCCAACACCATATAATACGGCAAATATAACAAAAAAAACCTCCATTTGCTTCATGCCACTATGGCAAATGAGATTTCTGGGTATACTTTTAAGCAGCGTCAGACTGGAGTACCCTGGGCCCACTATATAGCTACGTAGCTACATAGAAATAAATATAATACCACCAATTGCGTCGTAAAACATGCTAATAGGGTTTAATACAAGGTAACACACTTCTTAAAGCCCCTCTTCAGGTTTTTTTTTCTTTTTCCGCTGGAGTGGGGGTTTTCATCTAATGTCCCTGATCTTAAGGGTGCTTTACACGCTGCGACATCGCTAACGATATATCGTTGGGGTCACATCGTTAGTGACGCTCATCTGGCACCGTTAGCAACATCACAGCATGTGACACCAATGAGCGACGATCAACGAGCGCAAAAATATGAAAAATCGTTGCTCGTTGACACATCATTAATTTCCTTAATATCGTTGCTGCAGGTATGATCATGTTCGTCGTTCCTGCGGCAGCACACATCGCTATGTATGACACCGCAGTAACGATGAACATCTCCTTACCTGCGTCCACCGGCAATGAGGAAGGAAGGAGGTGGGCGGCATGTTCCAGCCGCTCATCTCCACCCCATCTCTGCTATTGGATGGCTGCCGTGTGACGTCACTGTGACGCCACACGAACCGCCCCCTTAGAAAGGAGACGGATCACCAGCCAGAGCGGCGTCGCAAGGAAGGTAAGTCTGTGTGACGGGTGTTAGCGATGTTGTGCGCCACGAGCAGCGATTTGCCCGTGTCGCACAACCGACGGGGGTGGGTACGCTCGCTAGCGATATCGGTATATACATCTCCCGGCCCTGTCTTCAGCTCATGGAGAGCTTACCTTCCCCGCCACATCCTTGTCACGTCCGCGGCTCTGCATTGCTTTCAGCAGTGTGATTAGTTTGCAGCTTGATGACCTTATCACACTGCTGCATGCTGGGCCACAGGATAATACACTCACACCCTGCTCTGCTCTACTCACCCTGGCCCAAAAACTTAGTTAATTTGCATGTGAAGCACATCGCTTGCAAATTAGCCATGTGCTAGTATGGCTGTGGACAGGGGCCCAGCCTGTGGCTTAATAAAATTAAGTAAGTACCCCGGCCGGGTCCAGGTCCCCTCTTCACCGGGCTCCATCAGTAAGGGCATTGGCAGCACTGCCAGCAGGTGCCAGTGCCTGGGCCCACCAGAGGATCCTCCGGTTCTTCGGTGGGCCAGTCCGACCCTGTTTTGAAGAACTGTCCCATCTGTCCCATTATTTTATTAAGTGGTTTTTCTGCAAACTAATAAATAAAATTTAATAGTTAATGGGACTAAAAATGTGCAATGAAGTTTATGTCCTGGAAAGAAAGGGATATATTTTTTGTTTTTCATCGTAAAAAGTTGGATGAGGCTTTAGATGTTTTTGGAAACTTGATCCGTCTCTGTGTGTTCCCTGGGAATTGGAAGAAAACATATTTTGAAACAAATTTGCTCCATTATCAACAGTATCAAAACAGATTTCTCCCCCGGTCGTATTGCAATTAACTGTGCGCTGCTTTCAGGTGTAGGGAGATATCCTGCGGAGGGAGGAGCTCCCGATGTGCCGGGTTATTTATAATAGGATGTGTGCATGGAACGTGAATCATGAAGGTAGATTTGCAAACAACAGCCAGGGAAGGTTATCTATTACTCGATGCCAGGTGGAAGAAAATTGGAAAAAAGAAAAACAATTGAAAGGAGCAGGATATTAATTTTAATTATTCTAATTTTGTGCTAATCTCATTTATGACCTTGTAAACAACAACCATGAAATAATTTAGATGCTATTTACACTGCAAACATTGTGTTTTCTGCTAGAGGATTATATAAGCTCTTAGAGAGGAATTGATCTTTACATGTTTGCTGTGACATAAAAATAAGATAAATTGGCTCCGGGTTCTTCAAGGATTTTAAACAAATATTTTTCTGATGGAATATAATGGATAACTGTAATTGAGCCTGTAAGCTTCAAATCCATTAACATTGACATAAAAATGATAATCTCGGGTTTTGGGGCTAAAAGGAAAGACAATGCAAAATTAACTGAGCAGATTAAGGCCAGTTTCACACATCCGACAATTATTGTCTAAGTAAACTCCGATGTGCCTCCTGACCTGACCTTAATAGCCTTATATATTGCTGTTGAGTTCAGGTGAGGAGACTTAAAGAGGTTGGCCTCTATTTTAACATTGGTGGCCTATACTTAGGATAGGTCATAAATGTCTAATCAGCCAGGGTCCAACACCCCATATGCCCACCAATCAGCTGATCTCAGTGCGGGCAGCGGTATCAGGTGTCCGAAAATGCTCAGTTCCATAACTCTCTCGTCTTCTGATAGCAGCCGTGGCCGGGTACTACACATCCGCCTCCTATTGATTTGAATGGGAGGTACCTGGCCGCGGCCACTATTAGAAGACAGACCAGCTCCAGAACTTAGCATTTTCATTCACCTGATACCGCCAACACCGAGAACAGCTGATTGGTGGGGGTGCTGGGTGTCAGACCCCGGCCGATCAGTCATTGATGACCTATCCTAAGGACAGGCCATCAATGTTAATGTAATGGCCAATTTCTTTAAAGCACTACTCCGGCATTATTTTGTATTTCAGCGCTGGCGTGGTGGCAGTAATGTATTATACTTACCAGCCGCTGTCTTCAGCACTGCTCCAGTTCTGCCATCTTGTGACCACAACTTCTGACTGACTGGCTCTCATAGCCTTAAAGGGGTTTTCCCACGAACAAATTTAGTTTCAAAGTTGATTTTAATCACTAGATTTTGAAATAATAAAAATTTCCACAATTGGATGTGTTTTAAAAAAACTGTTCCTGAGCAAAGATAATCTTATATATGTGCCCCTGCTATGTACTGTGTAATGGCCGTGTCTGACCGTACAGGGACATGGTGTGATCATACCACAGCTCCTGGGCTGGGGAGGAAGCAAAGAGAGTATATAGATAGCACAGCATGGGATCTCATCTGATTCTTTTTTTGAGTTAAAGTATTTCCCTGCTTGTTATCTTGATTTGTAAAGGCTGACGATCACCCAATGAACAAGCAAAATGCTTCTTTATGTGCCCTTTACATGTGCGTCTAAAGCACATATGCATAATATTGTCCACTGTTCCCATCCGTCATTAGAGTATTTTGTCATCCTTGTGGACATGTGTGGTGTCTGTGTGCCATCTGTGTGTTTACGGTATGGCCAAAAAAAAAAAAAAAAAAGATTACAAAGCTTCTCCTATACCTTAAGTGTTAAACACGTACAGAACATGCATGACACATGGATGACACACAGATGCCATATGTGCTTTTCACACACCCAAAGACCTGTTTTGGCTCTCGCAAACCATGCTGCTAGAAAATAGGGACATGTGAAGAACACCATAGGTTATAACGTCAAAATATCAAATATAATCAGCTCACCTCAGCCAGAAAGAATCTCTCCACACGGATCCTGGGGAGTAGACCAGGGGGTCTTTACACTTGTAAAGGCAGAAAAAATCCAGCGATGTAGATTCTAAAACATCCAATACTTTATTTTTTCTTATTAAAAAACATTCCACAGTGAAACAAAATTAGAAAACATAAAACCGGAGACAATTTACCGACGCCATCTCATTCGCGTCCAAACACAGACATGTTTTGGGACTAAGGGGTACTTTACAGGCTGCGACATCGCTAGCAATTGCTAGCGATGTCGCGTGCGATAGCATCCGCCCCCGTCATTGTAACAATATGTGGTGATCGCTGCCGTAGTGAACATTATCGCTACGGCAGCGTCACACGCACATACCTGTTTAGCGACATCGCTGTGACTGCCGAACATTCCCTCCCTCAAGGGGGAGGTGCGTTCGGCGTCACCGCGATGTCATCGCGACGTCACAGCGACGTCACTAAGCGGCCAGCCAATAGAAACGGAGGGGCGGAGATGAGCGGGACGTAACATCCCGCCCACCTCCTTCCTTCCGCATTGCCGGTGGACGGAGGTAAGGAGATGTTCGTCGCTCCTGCGGTGTCACACATAGCGATGTATGATGTCGCAGGAATGAGGAACAACATCGCTATTTACCGGGCAACGATTTTTTGTTATTAAACGACCTCTCCAAAACAAACGTTTTTTGTCTTTTTTGCGATCGTTTTAGGTTGTTCCAGTCTGTCACACGCTGCGACGTCGCTAACGGCGCCGGATGTGCGTCACAAACATCATGACCCCAACGACATCGCTTGAGCGATGTCGCAGCGTTTAAAGTACTCCTTACTCCTTTCTCAATGTGTTAGAAAGGAGTCAGTCCCGAAACATGTCTGTGTTTGGACGTGAATAAGATGGCGTCGGTAAATTGTCTCCGGTTTTATGTTTTCTAATTTTGTTTCCCTGTGCAATGTTTTTTAATAACAAAAAATAAAGTCTTGGATGTTTTAGAATCTACACCATACGTTATAGGTACATGTGGTATCTGTGAAAAAATAAACCTGAGCACATGAGAATTTAATTTATGTACTGCTCTTCTTGAGTTAATTTATTCAATGAACTGAGAGGAGGAGCCAAGACAAGAGCTATGAACAGCGGGACTGCGGGAGAAAGCCCTCAGATCGGGACAGCCCCGCAGAATCCGAGACAGTTGGGAGGTATGGTGAGGTGAGAATGAGGATTTTTTTACTTTTTACATCTTAAGTTTATTATTCTCTGGTATGTAGGGAGACTCCGGGACCATATTAAGGGACATTGAGGGACATATATAGAGATATTCAAGGAAACTAAGTTCTTTGTGAATTGACTTTCCCAGAAAAATCTATGCAAACAGGAAAATTAGAATTTTGTCTGATCTGATCAACTAACTCTAGATTAGGTGCATTGCACGCTGGTGAGTCCCTTAATTAAGACTAGCATGCAAAATGTCAGTCTTTCGCCATCTTCACACATCCGTGAAAAAAACTATCAGTTTTTTCACGTACGTGTTAAAGGGGTGGTTTGCTCCCCGTGTGCTGTGATTATGGCATATTCCTATTCACCGTGTGTTATATGTAATAACAAACGGAGAACGGATAGTCCCGCCTTACCTGATTCTTCCGGAGCTGTCCGTGGTGCTGAATGACAGCGTCCGGCACAGGCTACACCCCGCTGACACTGCTTCCGGCCCCCAGTGAAGAATATGCGTTGTTCAAATTCACTGGGGGACGGATGCAGGTGACAGCCACGGCAGAGACTGCAGGTATGGTGGAGGTGAGTATGTGTTTTTTTTAATTTGTACAATGACACGTGTGTTTCTCCGGCGCTTGTCACGTGCACCAGCATCCACACTACATCGGTGTGGTACGTGTGCGGGCCCGTGCTGCCGGAGAAACACGGACATGCATCCGTGTGGAGCACACGGAACACGTCTGCTCCACACGGAGGCACGGGCCACTGGCAGAACACGTGCGTGCACATATACCCATTGATTTTAATGGGTATACGTGTGCCCGTGTGTCCGGTACATACGGGCACGGACCTAGCACGTACCGGAGACACGGACGTGTGAAGGGGGCCTTAATGAGTGTACATAATGCTTTTTCTGAAAAATAAAAAAGTTTTGAAAGCAATCACTGACTCTTAATTGTAAACATGTTTTAGTGTTTTTAGAGAAAAACAAGATTGTGAACCTTTCTAAATTAGTTGCGTTCCAATAATTTTGGCATTTCAGCAGTACTCACTGTTCAGTGCTCCTCATATGATCAATATCTTTCCATGGGTTCAGAAGTGTTATATGAAACTCCAAGATCCCATTTTAAGATTTGAAACAGGCCCCCAAACCTATCATGTACAGATTATCATAATACGGTCTTGTCATGTGGCACTGAGAGCTCCTGACTATCAGCATGCTGGATTCTGATACTGTTGAAAGCAATGATGAAAGAGGAAGCACTCCTCTGCTTCCGCCATCACCCTCCCTTGCTGTCTGACGTCTCAGCGCAGTGGGCGCGATGACGTCACTACAGCGTGTCTGCTGTGCTAGGATGAGTCAAGCTCCAGAGCTCTCACCACGGAGACCAGAGCACACTAGAGGCTATAATATAATGTGAATAAATATGTGATGTGCATTAGTTATATGGAAGCTATGGGGTGTGCATTATTTTATATGGAGAACTATGGGGGTGCATTATACTATATGGAGGAGGACTATAGAATGTGCATTATACTATATGGAGGGCTATGGGTGCATTAAACTATATGGAGGACTATTGGAAGTGCATTATACTATATGAAGGTCTATGGGTGCATTATACTATATTGAGAACTATGGGGTGTGCATTACGCTATATGGAAGACTGTGGGGTGTGCATTATACTATCTGGAAGACAACGGGGTATGTATTATTTTATATAGAGAATTATGGGGATGCATTATATTATATGAAGTGTTATGAAATGCATTATACTAAATAGAGGACTATGGGGTGTGCATTATTTTATATAAAGGACTATATGGTGTGCATTTTTCTATATGGAGGACTATGCAGGTGTATTTTTTTATATAGAGGACTATAAGCTGTGCATTATTCTATAAGTAGGACTAAGGGGGTATGCATTATACTATACAAAGGACTCTGGGGGTGCATTATTCTATAGGGAGGACTATAGGGTGTGCATATTCTATATGGAGGAACATAGAGTGTTCATTATACTATATTGAGTTTGTAAAGTGCTGCAGAACATATTTGTGCTATATAAATAAAAATATTTAAAAATATTATTATTATTATTATTATTATTATTAACTAAAAGGGGTGTACATTATTTTTTATGGAGGACTATGGGATAAATTACATAGAGGACTATGAAGACAGCATACTGTGTGGATGACTATGGAGAGTGCATTATATCTTATGGAAAACTATGGTGGTGCATTATATTATGTGGAGGCAATTAAACTATTTGGAGGGCTATGAGGGAGCTATTTGAAGGGCATTATACTGTATTCATTGTGGAGGTTTGTGTTAAATCCATCATACTGTGCGCAGAGGGCTGTGTGGTGGCCATTATACTGTTTGGAGGGGTAGTGGAGTCCATTATAGAGTGTAAAGAGGTGTGGGGGCTATTATACTATATGTAGGCCAATTATACTGCATAAAGTGCTGTGTGGAGGTAACAGTTGGGGATCTTACTGTGTTGGGCGTCACCATGCTTTGCCGGGGTAGTTGAGGAAGGTACAGTAGAGTCATCATACTGTGTGTGTGGAGGGGTACATAAGGGTTATCCTACTGTGTGTGTTGTGTGTGTGGAGGGTACTGTGGAGGAATTCACTGTGGAGTATCATACAGTGTTTGGGAGGCACTTTTATCGGCATCCCACTTTATGAGTGAGGGGAATCTAGGGACTTCAATAGAAGAAAAATTACTTTGTAAGGGCTGCAAAGTTTTGAGACATGCTCTTCTGTGACCACCCCTGTTTAAATGGGTTGCATCAGCACAGACATTGTTCACATATGTCTTGGATATGCCACCAATATAAGCCAGTTGGAAACTTGACAGCTGTGACACTGCTGACACCTGAAGCGCTTAAGCACTTTATCTCCTACCAGTGCTGATCATCTCTTTTTTAGGCTTTATGGTCATCCTGGTAGAATTAAGGGCCAACTGTGTGACACGTCCTAATAACCTCTATATATCACTGCTGCCAATTCCTTACAAAAATCAGCAATTTTGTGAATGCAAGACCTGCCATCTTTTAGCAAAGGCCAACATTTTTTTCCTACTCCAGTCCCCCTTAAGAGTTATTTTATATACTTATGCATTCTGGTCTTTGCTCAAATTTTGCGATATATTTACAGAACATGCAAAAAATCAAGAGAAATGCAACAAAAAAGAGCACAAAATTCATGAACCGTGTGCTACATTTTGTAGATGTTGGTACTAAAAGCATCAACCAATAAGGCAAGATTTAAGAAAAAGGAAAGTGACTTAAAAGTGCAAATGATAAATTGAGCACAAGGAAATAATACATAGGCCTTTTGTGTCTGAGCATCTTTCATATGCCATAACTTAAACTTATCCTAAAGTCTGAATATAGACGCTCACTATAGTGAAGGAGCGGCATTGTCAGATGGAACTAGGAGCGTTTCCTCTTTTTCGGCCATTAACACAAGGGCAGCCCTACACAGCCGGGGACTGTACTATAGGCAGCATGCATTTCTTCCCATTCTGACTCTTTATTTACATCTATCCATGAGCCCTGCCGTGACGCTCTCAGTGCTCGTCTGTATTAAGCACCGCCATCATGAAATAGAAATGTAACATAAGAATGATCAATACAAAGGACCCATTCCCCAAAGCCTGGATCATCTGCAAGAGATTGATTGAGAAAACATCCTCAAACGGCATCGACAGTCTTTCACCACAGAGCCAGATGTTGCTTTTCCTCAGACAGCAGTGATGCCGGCATAAACCTCTCATCCCTGCGGGCAGAATGGATCCAACAAGAATTTGTCTTTCTCTCAAGCGTGTCCCATGGAACAGCTTAGCCCGGCACGTGCATGTGATCTACCGCACCTCCTGAGATGTAACATGCAGAAAACACTTTGAAAAACAGGCGCAGGATGAAGTGGCTCCTCCTGTGAGCAGATTGGTAAAAACTACAGATTATACTAAATGGAGTTTCATCCTGAGAATGGAGTGGAAGTGTTGTGACCTTTCTGGTCTACATGCAATATTTAAAGGCAACTATTATAAAACAGCAAATGCAATCTTAGTACATATTTTACTTCAGTGACTTTAATTAAAATGAAAAAAAATTACTATCATAAAATTATAAACAATCAATAAAAAATAGATACCAATAAAATGTAATGTGCCCCATCCTTGTGCCCCATCCTTGTGCAATGTAGTTATTTGTCCCATCCTTGTGCCCTGTAGTAATGTGCCCATCCACATCCCCTGTAGTAATGTGCCCATCTACAGTTAGGTCCAGAAATATTTGGACAGTGACACAAGTTTTGTTATTTTAGCTGTTTACAAAAACATGTTCAGAAATACAATTATATATATAATATGGGCTGAAAGTGCACACTCCCAGCTGCAATATGAGAGTTTTCACATCCAAATCGGAGAAAGGGTTTAGGAATCATAGCTCTGTAATGCATAGCCTCCTCTTTTTAAAGGGACCAAAAGTAATTGGACAAGGGACTCTAAGGGCTGCAATTAACTCTGAAGGCATCTCCCTCGTTAACCTGTAATCAATGAAGTAGTTAAAAGGTCTGGGGTTGATTACAGGTGTGTGGTTTTGCATTTGGAAGCTGTTGCTGTGACCAGACAACATGCGGTCTAAGGAACTCTCAATTGAGGTGAAGCAGAACATCCTGAGGCTGAAAAAAAAAGAAAAAATCCATCAGAGAGATAGCAGACATGCTTGGAGTAGCAAAATCAACAGTCGGGTACATTCTGAGAAAAAAGGAATTGACTGGTGAGCTTGGGAACTCAAAAAGGCCTGGGCGTCCACGGATGACAACAGTGGTGGATGATCGCCGCATACTTTCTTTGGTGAAGAAGAACCCGTTCACAACATCAACTGAAGTCCAGAACACTCTCAGTGAAGTAGGTGTATCTGTCTCTAAGTCAACAGTAAAGAGAAGACTCCATGAAAGTAAATACAAAGGGTTCACATCTAGATGCAAACCATTCATCAATTCCAAAAATAGACAGGCCAGAGTTAAATTTGCTGAAAAACACCTCATGAAGCCAGCTCAGTTCTGGAAAAGTATTCTATGGACAGATGAGGCAAAGATCAACCTGTACCAGAATGATGGGAAGAAAAAAGTTTGGAGAAGAAAGGGATCGGCACATGATCCAAGGCACACCACATCCTCTGTAAAACATGGTGGAGGCAACGTGATGGCATGGGCATGCATGGCTTTCAATGGCACTGGGTCACTTGTGTTTATTGATGACATAACAGCAGACAAGAGTAGCCGGATGAATTCTGAAGTGTACCGGGATATACTTTCAGCCCAGATTCAGCCAAATGCCGCAAAGTTGATCGGACGGCGCTTCATAGTACAGATGGACAATGACACCAAGCATACAGCCAAAGCTACCCAGGAGTTCATGAGTGCAATAAAGTGGAACATTCTGCAATGGCCAAGTCAATCACCAGATCTTAACCCAATTGAGCATGCATTTCACTTGCTCAAATCCAGACTTAAGACGGAAAGACCCACAAACAAGCAAGACCTGAAGGCTGCGGCTGTAAAGGCCTGGCAAAGCATTAAGAAGGAGGAAACCCAGCGTTTATTGATGTCCATGGGTTCCAGACTTAAGGCAGTGATTGCCTCCAAAGGATTCACAACAAAATATTGAAAATAAAAATATTTTTTTTGGGTTTGGTTTATTTGTCCAATTACTTTTGACCTCCTAAAATGTGGAGTGTTTGTAAAGAAATGTGTACAATTCCTACAATTTCTATCAGATATTTTTGTTCAAACCTTCAAATTAAACGTTACAATCTGCACTTGAATTCTGTTGTAGAGGTTTCATTTCAAATCCAATGTGGTGGCATGCAGAGCCCAACTCGCGAAAATTGTGTCACTGTCCAAATATTTCTGGACCTAACTGTATGTCCCCTGTAGTAATGTGCCCATCCATGTCCCCTGTAGAAATGTGCCCCCTCCTTATGACCTATAGTAATGGACTCCATCCTTGTACCCTGTAGTAATGTGCCCATCCATGTCCCCTATAGTAATGTGGCCATCCTTGTGCCCTGTAGTAATGTGCCCCACCTTTGTCCTATTAATGTGCCTATACTTGTGCCCTGTATTAATGTCCCCATCCTTGTCTCCTGTTGTAATTTGCCCATCCCTGTTCCCTGTATTAATATGCTCATCCTTGTGCCCTGTAGTAATATTCCCATCCTTGTGCCCTGTAGTAATTTGCCCCATCCTTATGACCTATAGCAATGGGCACCATCCTTGTGCCCTGTAGTAATGTGCACATCCTTGTATCCTGCAGTAATGTGCCCATCCATGTCCCCTGTATTAATGTGCCCATCCTTGTGCCCTGTAGTAATGTACTCATCCTTGTGCCTTGTGGTAATGTGCCCCATCCTTATAACCTATAGTAATGGGTCCCATCCTTGTACTCTGTAGTATTATGCCCATCCATGTCCCCTATATTAATGTGGCCATCCTTGTGCCCTGTAGTAATGTCCCCATCCTTGTCTCCTGTAGTAATGTGCCCATCCTTGTGCCCCTATAGTAATGTGTCCATTCTTTAGTAATGTGCTCATACTGGTCCCCTTCTTGTCCCCTATTATGCCGTTGTTCACATACAGACAAACAATTCTTCTCTCCTGTCATCCATTCCCTCAATGTCATCTTACCTGCTTCTTGTGGACCACAGGCACATAGACCCCCTCAATGATCTCGGGTGGTGCAGGAGGCTGCTGCTGCCTTCTGCACTTTATTTACTTCAGTTGAATTATTTGAGGCGCCGTAAATAATTCAACTGAAGTAAAGCGCTGACGGCAGCGGCAGCCTCCTGCACCACCCGAGATTATCAAGGGATCTAGATAATCGAGAGGTTTATGTGCCTGTGGTCCAAGTGTTTAAGGCCCCTGAGCTAGAGACCTGGATCATGGCAGTGTTGTAGCAGCGAACAGTGCGCACAGTAACCTGATTTTCTGTTGCTCCTACTGCAGTCTGCCGGCTGCACCTTGTTTGATCGCATAGGTCGCACATAGCTAAAGCCGGCCATAAGTGGTACCCTCATTCGAGTATAAGCCAAGGGAAGCTTTTTAGCATAAAAATTGTACTGAAAAAGTCATCTTATATACGGTAACTGGGTGCAGCAGTTTTCTCTGTTTCAGAGAAAAAGCAAAATCCCTGTATAATCTCCTGTTGATAAAACATTGTATTGAAACAGTAACACAGCCGAGTAAGTGACACATCTTGTCTCAACCACTACATCATGCCGTTCTAAAATTACATAACAAAAACCTGCTGACATATTCCCTTTATTTATATGTTTTTGGCTCTTCATGTTTCCAAGCAGTATGGAACTAAAAGCCTGAAATAATGACTAAGGCTATGTGCACATGTTGAGTTTTTGGTTGCAGAAATATCTGCACCATTTCTGCATCTCTTGAGAGGAAAAAAGCGCAGCACAAAATTGCTTGTGTTTGCAACGTTTTTTGCCACTTTTTTTGCATGCGTTTTTCAATGGGTAAAAAAGGCTGCAAAATCGCAGTAAGAATTGACATGCTGAAAATTATTTTCTGTCCCAAATCTGCAAGGAGAGAATACTCAACGTGTGCACTACGCTTCAGGTTTCTCATTGATTTTGCTGGCATCAGGATATTCTTGCAGTTTTTTGGCAGAAATGCACTCAAAAACGCATCAAGAAATGTGATAAAAATGCTCCGTGTGCACACAGCCTAACAGAGAAAGGCTTTCATGCCATTTGTTGTAAAATATTGTTAGTGAACAGAATTGTCTAATAGAAGAAAAAATAAATTAATTGTTTATGAAATGTAAAATAAATATATAATTATCCTTATCCTATTGCCCAGCCTTTGCTGATGTGCCGGGCATTCTGTGCATCGTCCATTCTTATGTAGAGAATTCCGTTACTGTTGGTGACGAGTTTATAGGAAACCGTCTGCAAAAAATGTATGTGCTAAGCCGGACCCTTTCTCTGGCTCAGGCGATGCTGACTCGGGAGGGTAGGCCGACTTAGATAATGGACTTATCTAGAAAGCCAGCAACCTTCATGCTTGGCACTAGTAGACTGAGCTCACACCACTGTATTTTCTTCATCTGAGAAAAACAATCCGATCATACTAATCAGACTCTGATCAGAGATTTTCCCGGAGGTGGAGAGGGAAACAAAAAATAGTTTGTCCACCTTCTCCATTCTATCAGTTTGATTTTTTTCAAGGACCCTAGACTTGAACGGCCAAGTGCCATCTGATTCTTAGATTGGGTTGCCACGATCAGGCTTTGCAGCATTTTGGATGCAGTGTGTTTTTGCTGCATTCAAAATGCTGTGTCCTACAGTAGAAGCACAGTGGATGGGATTTATAGAAAACCCATGCCCACTGTGCTTCTTTTTTCCGAGCCACATCATGTCAAGTTATTCTTGAGAAGACACGAGTGTTCTTAGCGGGAGAATATAGTGAAAATACGCTGCGCCCAGAATCCTGATCGTGGGCACTGAAGATGTGTTCTCCTGCAGATAACACTCGTGTCTCTACAAGAGATGCCACCCTGTGTCCAGATCTAAACCATCTCCTCATTGTTGGCATGTACCCTTAGAAGCATATCGTACATGCTGAGATTTTTTTTCTTGGACTGAGAAGTCCGAGGGAAAACTTGGACATGCAGTCCCTCACTGAATAACATTGGTTTTAGTGCCATTTGATCGAAAATCTGGTTATCTGTATGAGCCCATACAGTAAGACGAAGCTCTCTGTTAGGCCCTCTTCACACATCCTTGAAAAACATTTGTGTTTTGCATTGCTGTGTTGAAGGTGCGTATTGTGTGATTGTGGCACACTAGTGTTCATTGTGTGCTATCCATGATAGCATACGTAAAGCAGAAACTTTTTACTCACCTGTCCCTGGTGCTGATGTCTCCGGCACTGCTACTTCCGGGTCCATGGTGCAGTGAATATTCATGAGCATAATGAGCTGACCTGGAATCAAGTGACAGCAGCGCCGAAGACAGCAGCGCTGGAGACAGGTGAGTATAGAAATTCATTTTATTTCAAAGACGTGTTTTCTTCGGTACATGTCACACACATGGATATCACATCAGTGTGCGGGCCGTGTGACATCAGTGCTGGTGGAAAAAAACTGACTTGTCTCCATGCAGAACACACTGAAACGCGTGTGCGACACATGGACACACGTCTGTGAGAAAACAGGGATGTGTGTGCAGACCCATTAATTTTAATGAGTCTGTGTATGTCCGTGTCTCTGGTACATATGAGAATAGATGCCATAGGTACCAGAATCACTGATGTGTGAAGGGGGCCTTATAGATGGACAATAAGATTGGATCTTTCAGGATCAGGAAAAGAGTCTGAATTATGAAGAACCATTTTTTTAAATAATAAAGTATATTTGGATTGTACAATAACCTTGCGGGCCATCAGGCTGCCCCATTATATATGAGAACTGGGATGAGTCCAGACAGCGGCACATGTGCAGGCACCCTGGAATAAAAACTGGAAGGAGCACTTGAACTTTTCCCACATTCCCGTATACATTGACCATTCTCCAGTCCTCTCTTCTCATTTCTTCTTTTAGGATTTGGGGTACAGGACCATTGTTCTCCTGGGTCCTAACACTCAGATCAGCGCCAATCACACACTTACGACTTGTCACCTGGCTCCTTTGTTTTTGTGTTTTGTAACTTCTGTATAGTGAAAAGACAGGATGAAACTAATTTGCTCGCGTGGCTCCTTAATCATTTTAGATCCTAAATCTTTGGAAAATGATTGATGATTTCCAGTGTCATTGACTTATTTTTTGACAACACCCATCATTTACACATTTGCATGTCTAAGCAGAACACAAGCAAAAGCAATCTTTGATTTTCTGTGCACTTGGCTCTATTGGAAGTTTAACACAAAAAAAACCTTTTTTTTCCTGTTTTAACTGCCAAATAATAGATATATTGGAAAGTGAGTGATCAGAGCATTGCCATTGAGAATTATGATAAAAAACAGCTGAGATTTGTGAGTTGCGACACCTTCTAATGAACTGACAGCGGAATCTGCATTTACAAGATGAAACATTTCAAGATGTCATTTTCGACTCATCACCATTCATGTGTCATTCCTGAACCTAATACTTTATAACTGAAAGAATCCATGTGTATGAGAATTAATAATTGTGCTATAACTGAGCCATTATTAGATTATATTCACATCTGGCACATTTATTACAGAAATTTCTATAACTGAAAAATCCATTTAATACGTCTAGATAATAATGTTCAGCGGGAAGAACGGGGATTCATGCTGCTGTTCTGAAACCCAACCCAACCATTGAAATATAAAGGGTATTCCCTGAATCGTGCCATATCGCCAGACCACAGGGTACATGATTCGTGTCTGGGAACCCAATAATCATGAGGATGAAAGTCATGTCAAGTCAGGAGTGCATATTGCTGCTCCATAGATTCCTTGCCTATATTCTTCAGTTCTATAGACTGTAAATGGAGCGGCAGCGTGCATGTTCACCACCATGTAATTCAATTATAATACGTAAAAGGAATACCTCAGCAGGTTTTTGCTATGTAATCTGTAGGCTGCATGATGTAGGGGCTGAGAATCTGCTCCCAGGGATGTGTCACTTACTAGCCTGTGTTGTTTCAATAATGTAAGTGTTCTATCCGCAGATTATCACAGATTATCACCAGAGGACTAGTTGTCTTATGCCATGTAGCCTTCATGTCCTATCTAACCACACTCCATGACTGATTAGCAGATTTATGCCAATTTACAGTTTACACAGACATTTGGAAATAAGTGGTTGAGGACAGGGTTATATCAAATTTAGCATTCAGTGAAGAAGAGAGCTGCGTCAGAAAAACTGTGATTTAATCAAAATGACAGCAAACAGACCAGTAAGTGATACATGGCTAGAACTAGGGTCCATCTCCCTACATCATGGGGCTCTCAGATTACATAACAAAATCCTTATGACAAATTCCCTCTAACAAAGGAATTTATGATCCCAACATGCAGCCAATATAGCCTCAGTAAGGGACGTAACTGTAAAGAACAATGTTTAAAGGGAACCTGTCAGGCTCCATATAGCCTCTAAGACATCAGCATTCATACCTGTATGTCCAAATTCCCTAACAAACCAGCCTTGTATAACGCTATTGTGGCACCCCTGAGGCTTCAGTTGCCACAGGGTACTGCACCTCACTTAAGGTGCAGTACTTATCCCAAGTAAGGAAGAGGTTAACCGCTGGTGTTTCTCACATTCACAAACCACACCCAGTTAGGTGCTTTCCCACCAGGGGTTGGCCTGGGGTAGATAGAGGGGTGGCCATCATGAAGCAGGGGACTTTCCTGGTCACTAGGACAACCACCTGGGGGGCGGGCACCACTTGGGGAAAAGGAAGGAGCATCTCCACACATAGTTAGTTAGCTCCTGGGAACAGCTTGGGGTGAGGAGCACAGTCGGATATTCGGTCCAGGCATATTCTCTCTACCTTCACACTTCTGTGAGCATTGCAAGACCCGTGGCTTGGAGCCGGCTGCTCAGCCCGGGTTCTCTACAGCTACCAGGGATTCCAGGATCTGTGGCGACTGCAGGAAACACCTGAAGCCCGTTCCACATTCCATCCCCAGGATTGGAGGGACCGCAATCAGAAAGGACACACAGTGGGAACACCGGCGGTTACCTCCGAACTACCTGGTATCAGCTGGGGCCCATCACGGCAGAGACCAGTACCCTGAGGCTGCATTGGAACTGTGAGTAAAAAATACCTGGACCCGCAGCAGCTGATTCAGCCTCTTATTGCCGATGACGTCTCCCTGCGCTTCGGCGCCAACGACCGTTCAGTTCCTTATCATCCTCCCCAGGACCTGCTCCACCTGTGGGGAGCAGGACCATGTTTGCTGCAACACCATCAGCCCCAGAGGACTTCACCTGCAGTGGCGACTATTCCCATTCCACGTCACGAAACAACTACCCCCATCATCCCATCCACCATCCTTCATTCCCCCCTTTATTGTATACCTCCGGGGTCACAATTTCGGGCAACGGCCACCCGTGACATCCCCAGACCCGACATCACCGGCCCGGCCACGAGTAAAGTTAACCCCTTGCCCCGTGGGTGCTACACTATTCACTTATATGAATATTTAAAAAAAAGACTTATAAACCTCACAGTCCCTATGCTAATTATGGCTTTAACTAGTTACAGGGATGTTGTTTCCCCAGTCGGACCCTTTCCGATTATCATGCTCTTGTGGACGTGATAACTTGATTTCCACAAGGCAATGTCACCGTCAGCTAATAGAAATTTTACACAAGCTCATGTCAGCTTCATCAGTGCGCCTCAGAAGCAGAGTAGACACTTCCTGGCTTTATTAGGTGCACTGTGCATGACCAGAAGTTCAGATGGTGATTCACGTACATGTCTTCTGAACTTCTGGTCATGCGCAGTGCGCCTAATGAAGCTGGGAAGCGTACATAAGAGTTCATTGGCACACTGACACTGCTGAATTCAGATGTACACATGCGCAAGTGTAATGCCTGCTTTACACGCTTCAATAAATCTTTAAATCCGTCGTCGGGGTCAAGTTGTAAGTGACGCACATCCGGCATCGTTCGTGACGTATTTGCGTGTGAAACCTACGTGCGATCGATATTGAACGCAAATACGGTGATCGCATACACGTCGTTTATTCCTCATACATTGGACGTTTTGTTGTATGAACCTAGTCAATTGAAACGTGTGACATCCGTCATACGATTTTGATGTCTGAGGCTATGTGCGCAGGTGTGCGCTCTGCACCGTAGCTTAAAAAAGGTCCGCTTCAGAGCGCAGCTGAAAATCTGCGTTCTGAAGTGCCTCACAATGTCTGTCATTTACTAATCTCTGTCAGTCAGTCACTATCTCTGTCCCTCTCTCTCTGTCCATGTCAGTCTATCCCTCTTACCCCCTCTCTCATACTCACCGATCCCCGATCTCTGGCGTGGCGCTGCACGGCATTCACACTGCTCCGGCGGCTTTTACTATTTTGAAAAAGCCGGCCGCCCATTAAACAATCTCGTATTCCCTGCTTTCCCCGCCCACCGGCGCCTATGATTGGTTGCAGTAAGACACGCCCCCACACTGAGTGACAGGTGTCTCACTGCACCCAATCACAGCAGCCGGTGGGCGTGTCTATACTGTGCAGTGAAATAAATAATTAAATAATAAAAAAAACGGCGTGCGGTCCCCCCATTTTTAAAACCAGCCAGATAAAGGCATACGATTGAAGGCTGGGGAGGATGGGGAGCTGCAGCGGTGTCTTCTGCAGCTCCGGTCACCTCCATGCAGCAGAGCTGGAAGCGACGCTGGACCATCCTGGATTACGCCGGACATGGAGGGCTTTTTCGGGCTTATTAAAGTGCTGAACCAGGGTATATGTTTGTGTTTTTTATTTCTAATAAAGGTTTTTTTCGGGTGTGTGTGTTTATTTACTGTCACTTACAGATTAATCATGGAAGGTATCTCGGGGAGATGCCTGACATGATTAATCTAGGACATAGTGGCAGCTATGGGCTGCCATTAACTCCTTATTACCCCGATTTGCCAACGCACCAGGGCAAATCGGGAAGAGCCGGGTACAGTCCCAGAACTGTCGCATCTAATGTATGCGGCAATTCTGGGCGGCTGCTGGCTGATATTGTTAGGCTGGGGGGTTCCCCATAACGTGGAGCTCCACCTCCTGAGAATACCAGCCTTCAGCCGTATGGCTTTATCTGGCTGGTTTTAAAATTGGGGGGGACCGTTCGCCGTTTTTTTTAATTATTTAATTATTTATTTCACTGCACAGTATAGACACGCCCACCGGCTCTGGTGATTGGGTGAAGTGAGACACCTGTCACTCAGCGTGGGGGCGTGTCTCACTGCAACCAATCATAGGCGTCGGTGGGTGGGGAAAGCAGGGAATACGAGATTGTTTAATGAGCGGCCGACTTTTTCAGAATAGTAAAAGCCGCCGGAGCAGTGTGAATGCCGTGCAGCGCCGCGCCGGAGATCGGGGATCGGTGAGTATATGAGAGAGGGCTGCTCAATTCAGTTACTCAGGAGTTTAGCGGTCACCGGTGAGTCCTTCACTGGTGACCGCTAATCAGGACGCGGCACAGACAGAGCCGCAGCATGACAATGAAGTCGGGTGAGTCCTTCACTGGTGACCGCTAATCAGGGCGCGGCACAGACAGAGCCGCAGCATGACAATGAAGTCGGGTGAAGTTCACCCGAGTTCATTCTGATCGTGCGGCTCTTTCAGTGTCTGCTGTCATCTGCCATTCAGCTCTGCTACATGGCTGTCTGTGTCTGCTGTCAGCGGCCATGTAGCAGAGCTGAATCGCAGATGACATAGTAAAAACGCATCTCTACACATTACACACGCTTGGCAAGTCAATAAATAGAAAAAAAAAAAAGGGTGCCCAATGCATATGTCACAGAACACATGATCTAAAGGATCGCACACAAAATTGATCAATTTAACATAGACTACTAACGCACGTGTGACAGCAAATGAACGACCTACGTGTGATCTCATTAGATCACATATGCAATCTGGGCGTGTCACATCGCAAACGTGATTGCACAACAAATTGCAACGTGTAAAGCTGGCTTTAGAGGGGCTGATGGTGACACCGGCCCATGGAAATTATTTATCACACCCACAGGGGAGTGAGACCATGTAAAGAGGGCCGACTAGTCTGGGGAAACAGAACCCCTGTGACTAGTCAAGGCCCTAATTAACATAGGAACAGCGAGGTTTATAAGTAGTTTTTTTAACCATTCATATTAGTGAATAGCGTTATACAGGGCTGGTTAGGGAGGGAATTTGGTCATACAGGTATCAATACTGCTGGGTTGGAGGGCATAGGGGATCTGACAGGCTCCCTTTAAGGAGCTGACCATGTCATTGTTGCTGCCCTACTGGATAGAGCTTAAACATGAGTTCACCATGTCTAAAGTATTTTTGATATATTATGATATTCTTGGACTTGTTCCTAAAATAATTATTGTTCTCCAGAATGTTTTGTCACTTTATCCAGAAGGTATAGTTGCAGCAAATTGAAACTGTCCTTGTTATTCATGGATAGGTCTAGTCCATGACTGGGAGACTCCCTAAAGGCCGCTTTCACGCAGCGACATTGCGAAACCGATGTCGTTGGGGTCACGGAATTCGTGATGCACATCCGGCCTTGTTAGCGATGTCATTGTGTGTGACACCTACGAGCGATCGAAAAAGGTCACAAAATCGTGCAAAATCGTTAATCTTTGACACGCTCCTCCATTCCCAAATATCATTGTTGCAGCATGCAGGTTGTTTGTCGTTCCTGCATCAGCACACATCGCTATCTGTGACACTGCAGGAACGAGGAGCTTCACCTTACCTGCGGCCGCCCGCAATGAGGAAGGAAGGAAGTGGGCGGGATGTTCATCCCTCTCATCTCTGCCCCTCCGCTTCGATTGTGCGTCTGCCTAGTGACGTCGCTGTGATGCCGAACGAACCGCCCTCTTAGAAAGGAGGCGGTTCGCCGGTCACAGCGACATTGCTAGGCAGGTAAGTAGTGTGATGGGTTCGAGCAATGTTGTACGCTACGGGCAGCGATTTGCCCGTGGCGCACAACCGACAGGGGCAGGTACGCACGCTAGTGATCTTGCTAGCGAGATTGCAGCGTGTAATGCGGCCTTAAGGCTACGTCCACATATCCAGTAATCAATCACCTGCCGGAATGGATCTAGCAGAAATCCATTCACAAAACATTTGTGCAGACACAACTTTTTTTTGTCTAGCTAAACAAAAATAATTGGTTCTATTGTTTTAATAGTCTATGGAAAAGAAATCAGTTTTTGCTTAGTGGATAAGTTTCAAATGGGAAAAAATGGATGGCTATTTAACGGATCCATTTTCCATAGACTTTAATGTTAAAAAAAAACATCCAGTTGATGCACAACTTTTTTGTTAATGGATTTCAGCTGGATCCGTTCTTACGGAGGATTACTGGACATGTGAAGTGCAACGCTCTGCTTTAGCTCAAAAAGTTGTGTCCTAGTAAGCAGAGGACCATATCTAAGATGTCACATTCTCTTTTTAGGTAAATGGACAGGGATTGTCTTCATGAGATATGTATTTAACGAGCAACTGTCATTTTAAGTTTTATTTCATAAATCAATAGTATACATAAAAATAAGCAAATTGTGATGTATCTTTGTCACGGGCCCGTCAGTGGTGACAGACAGTCATGTGGTTTCTGGCCATAGAAGATCACAGTGTTTGGCTGTGCAGAATGTTCCGTGACTTTCCATTGTTCCTGCTGTCAGTATGCATTGGTATAGGTAGCTTTCCTGCTAGATTCATCTCTCCACCTTTTGTACCCAGTAGGAGATCACCTTCCACCCAGCTGCTGATCATCAGCATTATCTTGGTACTTAAATACACCTTCCTTCCTAGGACTCGTGCTGGTGATGTTTTCAGTTCATTCAAGCCGAGGTTGCAAGCAGGTGGTTTGTACTCCTCTGTGGTATCATAGCTGAGAACTCTGCTGAACTTCTACCTGAGTCATCTGTAGATAAGTAATTAATGCACTTTCCCCTGTGTGTCCTCCTTGTGTTGTCTATAGTATTTAGTGGGGATGATGAAGCGCTCATCCCACCCGTTCCCTATTTAGGACCCAGCACTAAGGATGCCTAGGGTGAGGTATCAGGCTCGGCGCAAAGGTGCGGAACCTATCTAGGGTGGTGAGTGACCCCAGAGACCAGCAGTAGGTTTGGTCAGGGGTCATCATCTTGCCTTTCCCTAGACACAGGGTTTCCCTTCCCTTTCACCAATTGCTTGGTACTTCCCTTACCTAGCATGACAAATTCTGGGAAGACAGATATTCCCAGTACTGAGAAAGGAGATGACAGTTAGTCTTCATAAAGTTCTATGGGGAGAACTGGCTCATCTTATGTGATGCGCCACTTCTGGGCAGCTGCGGGCTGATATTTTTAGGCTGGGAAGAGCCAAATAACCATGGGCCCTTCCATATCAGACCCCAGCTATCTGCTTTATATTGTCTGGTTATCAAAATGGCGGGACTCCAAGTCATTTTTTAAAATTATTTATTTATTTAGTTCCCACTAGCGACCTGTGAGTCAGAGGTGTGTCCAGGTGTCTTCCCCATGCTGTTCCCATACCATTTGAGCACTATTTCCAGCCCTCCTATTAGGGTTTTCCAGAAAAATGCTTGAGTTTCCCATTGACTTCCATTATATACATTACTCGAATCCAAGCGTCCAACCTGCTTGATTCAAGTACCAAGCCCTCTTGCATTTTAGTGCTCGCTCATCACCAGTAAACACATATCATAAATACCTCGCTACAGAGTATCACAAAATCACATTTTTTAACCTGATCTCTCACCCCTCATTCTAGGATATGTTGAAACAAGAAGAAATGTAAAAACATCTGTATATTCTTATTGTTTTACAATGGAAAATGGGCAAGTGTAGATATCCAATATATGGAATAATGTGATATGTGACCTATAGATAATGAAAATAAAATAAAACACGCGGTGGCTGAGTAATCTGTAATTTTCTCATGAGAGAACATTGATTTTCTTCTCTGCATAATATCTGTAATGGAAGATTAATTGCCACCATCACCCTCTTCCCCTTTACAGGTGACAACTGAAGTAGGATGTGCTTTGTCCCTGACACGTAAAGAAAAATGGAATTGTCCCAGCAGACAAAGAGAATAAACTCTACAGAGCTGGACCAAAAGAATTATTACTGCCAACTTCAACATATATATTGAAGCTGACATGTGGCGGTGTATAAAGACTTGTAAAAGGCTTTAGAGAGACTAGAATAATATATTGATGATCCGAGGAATACATTATTTCTGCTACAATGGTTTTAGCTTGGATCATGTAAAATGACACTTGTTACAGTTCCAAATGTGTCTGTTATAGGAGGACGCGTGTAAAATCTGGAAAATATCTAAGGGTTGTCGAATCGAGGAGTTGTTCAAAGAGATCGTCTCATGTTTTCAAATTGATGCCAACTTTTTGATCATCTGATCAATGCGGCTCTGGCTTCAGAAAGCCAAGGATCAGATGTTGTACCATTGGGAAGCTGTAAACGGCCATACGTTTCTCCATAAAATATCTATTAATTTACATGTGACTAGGAGGTAACTTTTATGTCCCAGCCCAATTTAGAATGGGAGGAAGGTGGTAGTGCCAAGAGGTTTCCTTCTTCTTAGTTAAAGGAAGGGTGTCGCGTTTTTTATTTTTGTATTAATAATAGTGATTATTAAATGAAGTATTTTTAATACAAAATTAAAATTACTGCTTATTTAGTTTTTATTTAATTCTAATTTTACTGAAGGCACTGGGGGCTGCCATCTTGGATTTGGTGTTTGTAACGACAGTTACTCACCTCCTTTATGGCAGCCCCCTGTGCATAGACTGTGATAGTCGGGCTCCGAACCCATTTAGTAACATTAGAGAAGGCGTCTGCTGTGACCTGGACGCGTCCAGTATCCTGTGTGATACTCTTATAGAGTGAAAGAGTAGCCATAACAATAACATATAGTTTGGTGTCCAACAGTGACATAAATTGACTAAACATTTCCAATGCTATACACCACCATTCACTTCCCATAATAATATATTATATAGCCAGCCCAGTAGCCGTGCAAAAAATGTGACCAAATAACATCTTCCACATGCATAGTAGACCAGGCACCCCCAACCTGTGGCTCGCGGGCCTGGGATGTGTGGCTCGTGGCTGGCTGCCAGCTTGGTCTATAAACATCTACTGTATGAAACAGCTATGAAGAGCAGTTCTCAATTCGGTGACTTCTGTGCCCACATACAAGAGCAGATCTAAATGGGGGAAAGGTAGGAACCCGTTGATCTTGGTATAGTGCCTTGGTGTGATTTCTGTAGAAAAGCTTTTACTGTCATTATACTGGTAATGGGAGCTCTACGTGCCTCTGCTATGAAGGGGTCAGGAGCTGAATGTGGCTCGCGAACTTCTCTCAGAGTTGGATGTGGCTCTCAAGGTCAGAAAAGCTGGGGACCCCTGAAGTAGACTAATTAGAGTGGAAAAGAAGTATTTTCATTCATGAATGTCCTAGACCTTTGGTCCCAAGTCATCTGAAGTTCTTTCCACATGTGAATCCCATGTTGACGGCTGTAGAAATTTTCTATACTGCTTTTGTACTAGAGGTGTTTTCGGGGTCTGATCCCAAGTATTTAATCTTTTAGGGTCACACATGCTGCGTTTTTGTTTTTTTTTCAAACACATTTTTGCTGCGGAAAAAAAACTCAGCGAGAATGAAATTACATACATGCTGCTGATTTTTCCCTCTGAATTTGAACCATCAAATCATTTTTTTTAAAAACTTTCTTTATGTCAATTCTTTAACCTATTCTGCAGCGTTTATCACCCTTTCAAACAAATGGGAAAAATGCAAGTAAAAATGAATAAAAAATGTAGCAAATATACCTATAAAAAGGATGTATTTTATGTAGAATTTTTCCTATAAACACTCTAGCTTTTGGTGCAGAAATATCTGCTGCAAACACTTAATGTGTGCACATTGGGGTGTCCTCCTGTGCTGTGTAAATACCTTCCCTAATTCACCCGCTCTTGGATTACCGCCCTGCATGATTGTCACTGGCTGTCGGTGCATCTCTATAATATTTTTTCTATTTGCTTTGACATGTTATATTTGCCGTAGGTTGTTAACTTATTCTTCATATTTTCAGGCAGCCCATGACAATCCCACTATGGTGGGACTATAGGTAGATTTCATTAAAACCTGAATGTTCATAAATCTTTCCTTAATGGCCATGGAATTCCATGTTTGGGACAATACTTAAAGGGATTGTCCGCTACTTTTACATTGATGGCCTATGCTTAGTATAGGAAACAGCGGCACACTTCAATCGTGAAAGTTTTCTTCCTATATTAATCCAGTTATATAAAAAAACAGGAGCTACAGTGTTTGTGGAAACTGAGGAAGAGGGTGCAGATAGGAGCACTGAGCTAGACAATGAGCATTTTACACCGATCAGCGCTTCTACAGGTCCACGCTATCCTTAGTATAGGTCATCAATGTCTGATTGGCCAAGGACTGATACCCCGCACCCTGTTGATCAGCTGTTCTCACTGCTGGGGACAGCAGCAGGTGGCCAGAAATTATAGGTTCGAACCCTTAAAATGATGGTGGCCGCAGCCTGGCCCTACACATCCGCCTCCTATTGAATTGAACAGTAGGCAGATGTGCAGTAGGTGGCAGTGGCCTCTATCAGAAGATGGGGCAGCTCCGGAACTGAGCATTTCCAGCTGCCTGCTACAGCTGCTGGCACCAAGAACAGCAGATCGTCGGGGGTGCCAAAGACATTGAAGACCTATTCTAAGGATAGGCCATTTATGTAAAAGTAGTGGACAACCCCTTTAATAGAAATAAACATTTAAAAATCACACGACTGTTATAAACTATTAGTAAAATGTAAAACTTGTTTATTTGTAACTAACAAGTTTCATTTTTTTTGTCATTGTAGTCAATTCGGGAAGTGACCGGATACGTCCTCGTGGCTCTTAATCAGTTTGAGTACCTTCCACTGGAAAACCTGCGCATCGTTCGTGGAAACAAACTGTATGAAGACCGGTACGCTTTAGCCATCTTTCTAAACTACCTGAAGGATGGGAAACATGGGCTTCGGGAGCTTGGTTTAAGAAATCTAACCGGTGAGTCCAACGAACTACAAATGCAAACATTTCAGGTGCTGTTAACAAGATGTCCTCATAGCGCCTTTATCTCTTTGGCTCGATGTCATTCTGCTATTTCAAGAGACACTGTTGAAACATTAAGTTAAATATAAAAGTGTTGCCTGCAGGCGCAATGTCTAACTGCATAAATCTACAGACACAGTGCCAGCATTTCTCATACAATTCTACAAGACTTCAAATTACACAATGATTAGGATGTCTCTGCCGGTACAATGTACAATACTTCACACACAATTATTTCCATTTTTGACAAGAAGCAATTCTGAAAAAGAATCCATAACGTTTATGTCACAAGTAAATCTTTATTTTATTTTATTTTTAAGAAAAATTATGGAATCCATAACATTTACTGTATGTCGCAAGTAAATGTTTATTTTATTTTTTTTAAGAAAAATTATGCACTATTATTAGATAACCAGGTTACAAGAGATGAGCGGATTGATCTGCGAACAATTGAGTTTGAGTCGAATTTCTTGAAATTCAAAAGTTTCACCTAATTTCAAACATTGCCAGATTCTATTTGCAGTTCATAAAAAAAAAATGCCTTGCACCATTTCCCACACTGCTGAAACATCAGTGTGTGGGCCACTTTTTGTGATAACCCAGGCCTACTTATAATATCCTGCAGCTATGATATCTTACGGATTATCATACCCTGTACAGTGGGGTTCAATACCAAGGCCATCACAGATCAGCGGTTCCCAATGAAGCACCATTTGTACGGCAGAGTTATTTTCTATCTCCAGAGTCATTGTAAAGTCTCTCTTTTGTAGAGTATAAGCTCTTCTGGTCAGCAGGGTCCTCTCTCTTTTCTCTCTCTCCCTTATGTAGAGTGTAAGCTCTTAAGGTCACCAGGGTCCTCTCTCTTCTGTAAAGTATAAGCTCTTATGGTCAGCAGAGTACTCTCTCTCTCGTGTAGTGTTTAAGCTCTTATGGTTATTGGGGTCCTCACTCTCTCTTTCCTGAAGAGTATTAGCTCTTATTGTCAGCTGAGTCCTCTCTCTTTCTCTCTCTCTCCCTCCTGTAGAGTGTAAGCTCTTAAGGTCACCAGGGTTCTCTCTCTTCTGTAAAGTATTAGCTCTTATGGTCAGTAGAGTGCTCTCTCTCTCCTGAGAGTATAAGCTCTTATGGTTACCAGGGTCCTCTCTCTCTCTCTCTCTCTCTCTCTCTCTCTCTCTCTCCTGTAGAGTGTAAGCTCTTATGGTCAGCAGGGTCCTTTCTCTTTCTTCTGTGGAGCGTAAAGTCTAATGGTCACCAGGGTCCTTTCTCTCTCTTCTGTAGAGCGTAAGCTCTAATGGTCACTAGTCATCAGGTTCCTCTCTTTCTCCCCTGTGGAGTGTAAGCTCTTATGGTCACCATGGTCCTCTCTCTCTCTCTACAGTAGAGTGTAAGCTCTAATGGTGACCAAGGTCCTCTCTCTCTCTTATAAAGTGCAAGCTGTTATAGTCACCAGGGTTCACTTTCCTTCTTCTCCTTCATGTCTGTTTTCTGAGCAAATATAAGTTTTCCCGTATTGAGATTCAAATTTATTCACCATAAATCAATTTTTTTATTTTTTTAAATTGTTGAAGTTGGCAAATTCAAATTCCAAATGATCCACTCATCTCTACCATGCATTCTTTTTCAAAATGCCTATTTTTCGCTTCATATCTGGCCAAACAAATGTATTCATTTTTGTTCCCCATCACTTCTCAAGGACAGTAAGGGGTACTTTGCACGTTGCGACATCGCTAGCATCAGCTAGAGATGCCGAGCACGATAGTATCAGCCCCCGTCGCACATGCAATATCTTGTGATAGCTGCCGTAGCGAACATTATCGCTACGGCAGCTTCACACGCACTTACCTGCCCTGCGACGTCACTCTGGCCGGCGACCCGCCTCCTTCCTAAGGATGCAGGTTGTGCGGCGTCACAGCGACGTGACACGGCAGGCGGCCAATAGAAGCGGAGGGGTGGAGATGAGCGGGACGTAAACATCCCGCCCACCTCCTTCCTTCCGCATAGCCGATGGAGGCAGGTAAGGAGATGTTCCTCGCTCCTGCGGCTTCACACACAGCGATGTGTGCTGCCGCAGGAACGAGGAACCACATCGTATCTCCTATGGTGCGACATTATGGAAATGACCGACGCTACACAGATCACCGATTTTCAATGGTTTTGCGATCGTTTATCGGCGCATCTAGGCTTTACACGTTGCGACATCGTTACCGGCGCCGGATTTGCGTCACTTTCGATTTGACCCCGACGATATTCCAGTAGCGATGTCGCAGCGTGCAAAGTACCCCTAAAGCCCTCTATACACTTGAGAATGCTGTAGGGCAACGATAGTTATATCGATTGTTTGGCCGGCAGATATCGCACCCGACTTTCTCATATATAAGAGCGCTAACTCCGCCGAGTGCTCATGTATTCTCTATGGGGAGCTATTGACGGACATTACTGGTGGCTTATCTCTTTGAGCACAAAAGGAACATACCCTGAAATCAGACATGCCAGATCCTTATCTGCCCTGACAATCATCTCTCTGGGGCCCACATATACATTAGACTGTCGCAACACTTGTAATTATCAGTGGGTTTGACTGAAGTGCAATCTGTTTGGGGGGGCCATAAAAAAAACTGCAGCTGCATGATTCTCCTCCCTGTCTTGTAGAAACTGAGGATATTTGTAAAAATGTAGAAATAAAGTAACTTCAAGAATCTGGATGCAGTTTTCACTTGTACCAGAATAATATTTTATATTGTAAAAAACAGATGCAAGAAGCATTTAATAATGCTCAGTGGGCCTTCCAGAGGGAATTTTGGGCCAGTTTCTGAATTTTGATAGCTCAGATTGCTCATATTGTATACTTTATACTGCGATATTTCAGTTAGCAACTTTCTGTGGCAAAAAGGTTTAGATGCGATGTGTTAGCTGGGATGTACAAAAACAGAAATACAAATTATATTAAAGTATATAACCTCCTAATAGCGTTCAATTACACCAGGTCCGCTAATAGTCAGGCAGCCGCTATAATTACAGTAGTGGCCTAACTTGAATAATGTGGCCTCCAATCGCTTACAAGGTCCCCAACTATGATGGGTCTTTGTTAGCATTTGTATTCTCATATTGCCCCTAGGTTCCCAGGGCCCAGATGAGACCTCGAGCCTTGCAGCACCTATAATTTCCCCTAGGTTCCCAGAGCCCAGGTGAGACCTCAAGCCTTGCAGCCACTATAATTTTCCCAGGGCCCAGGTGAGACCTCAAGCCTTACAGCTGCTATAATTTCCCTAGGTTCCCAGAGAGACCTCAAGCCTTGCAGCCGCTATAGTTTCCCCTAGGTTCCCAGGGGCTGGGTGAGCCTCAAGCCTTGCAGTTTCTATAATTTCACCTAGATTCCCAGAGCCCGGGTGAGATCTCAAGCCTTGCAGCCGCTATAATCTCCCCTAGGTTCCCAGTGAGACCTCAAGCCTTGCAACCGCTATAGTTTCTCCTAGGTTCCCAGGGGCTGGGTGAGCCTTAAGCCTTGTAGCAACTATAATTTACCCTAGGTTCCCAGGGCCCAGGTGAGACCTCAAGCCTTGCAGCTGCTGTAATTTTCCCTAGGTTCCCAGTGAGACCTCAAGCCTTGCAGTTTCTATAATTTCCCCTAGATTCCCAGGCCCGGTTGAGACCTCAAGCCTTACAGCCGCTATAATTTCCCCTAGGTTCCCAGTGAGACCTCAAGCCTTGAGCCGCTATAGTTTCTCCTAGGTTCCCAGGGGCCTGTTGAGACCTCAAACCTTGCAACCGCTATAGTCTCTGATCTAATCCTGTGCTTGAAGCTGGACAACATTTACCATATTGGCACATTACATAAGCAATGTGGGAAAAGGGCTGCATGGCTGCTAATTATAATAGGTAAATCCTACGATAAAAACAAAATGAGCAAATTATCTGACGTAAGTAGAGAAATTAATAGTAATAATACATGTAAATAGAATACGCACAACCGGAGGACAAAGGAGATAAGGCAAAATGTACATTTAGAAAAATACATTTTATTGGGTAAAATCACATAGTGTCATGTAGTACAAAAAAACACATAATTTAGGACAGGTCTAACATTAGTGTGGGAATATAAGACGTGGTTAATGTGTAGGCAACCTATTGCCTCACAACCAGCCAATGTGTTTATGACAGGAGTAGAAATCTATAATGCCATCACATACCGTAGCAATGTGGTGTAAAGAATTTAATACAGGGTGATGGCCCGGTGGAGAGATGGAAAAGGGGGGGAGAGTATACCATGAATATATATTCATTAGTTTGAGAGACAAAGTGTCAGGGTATGTTACTCCATTCGAACACACCACCACAGCAGTGAGGGTTAACTCAGGCGCTGCAGGGACACCCCAGGCTAGGATGGAAAGAAGGTTACATGTCCCAGCATAAGTATGCACACATGGTTCATCCCAGCCTGGGTGGCCCAGCAAGCAGGAAGAGTCAACCTGTGGATGGCAAGACGGATTACAATACCTGAATCAAGTGACAGGGCTGGTTGTAGAGGCAATGAGCCTCCTTGACAGCTGTTTCGCCGCGTTGCTTTATCAAAAGGATATATGTATCTATGTAAATAGAATAGGGTATATAGAGGACGCTATTTTGATAAAAAAAAATCCCACCATGATAAAGTGTACTCAATCAGGATGGACCCTAAGGGGTACTTTGCACGCTGCGACATCACTAGCCGATGCTTGCGATGCCGAGCACTATAGTACCCACCCCTGTTGCACATGTGATATCTTGTGATAGCTGCCGTAGCGAACATTATCACTTTACACGCATTTACCTGCCCTGCGACGTCGCTCTGGCCGGCGACCTGCCTCCTTCCTAAGGGGGCGGGTCATGCGGCGTCACAGCGACGTCATACGGCAGACGGCCAATAGAAGCGGAGGGGCGGAGATGAGCGGGATGTAAACATCTCACCCACCTCCTTCCTTCCGCATAGAAGGTGGAGGAAGGTAAGGAGATGTTCCTCGCTCCTACGGCTTCACACACAGCGATGTGTGCTGCCGCAGGAACAAGGAACAACATCATATCTCCTATTGGTGTGACATTATGAAAATGTCCGACGCTACACAGATCACCGATTTACAACGCTTTTGCGATCGTTTATAAGGTGCATCTGGGCTTTACACGTTGCGATGTCGTTACAATAGCCGGGTGTACGTCACTTTCGATTTGACCCCGACGATATCGCAGTAGCGATGTTGCAACGTGCAAAGTACCCCTAACTGTTTTGTACGTGGCCATGAAAAGTTATACAGAACAGATACACAACCCAAAAAGGAGAAGTCATGCCCAAGTATGCACAAAATACAAAAAACTAAGGGAAAACCAAAGAGCCGGAACACATTTTGTTATAATTGCAGTGTGTAGGTGCACATTCACACTGTGGACATTTAACAGACAAAACCTAGAATAAAAACAAAATAAACACATAACACGCAGTCTATCAAATTGTCTTTTTTTTTATCTTTCTCTCTCTCCCTCTGTGTGTATGTACATATATATATATATATATATATATATATATATATATATATCAGGATCAGATTAGACGTGTATGGTCTTTGTGTGCTTAAAGGGATTATTTTAGGGATTCATGTTATGTTTGTGTGTATGAAATCCCCTATGTATAAATCAGTGGGTGTGAGGCTTTGCCAATTACTGGGTTGCCTTGAAGTTTTCTTGCAGATAATCTGCAGACCTAGATGTCTACGGGGGTTCATCTCGGTGCTTGTCACAGGCAGTGGAATGGGAACCCTAAGCCTGCATTTCTCTGGCGACATTAATGGAGATCTTAGGATCAATGTCAGTTTGTTTACAGCAAATCACAGGTCATCGGGGACACGACAACAGGACCAGAATGCTAAATAGCAAATTGAAAATGAGACAGAGTAACATTTGTTTTGCCTGTAGCAGCAAATCATGAGCATCCAATATAGTAGAAGTTGTGGATGGTATTTAACTTACCTTTTTTTATGATTTATTATGCAAATATCTAACTTTAGGAAAACATACAATTTTTTACTTTATGAACCCATCTGTTGCATTTTTGCCAAACTCTTTGTGAACCTCACAAAAAAATTAAGAAACCACTCATTGGTCTTTGTTGAAGAGGTGGCTTTTCTGAATAATTATCTAAGTTTTAAGTTTTCATTCATTTCCTCTCCTGGGGCAACATATTTTAGCCCAACATTAAAAAAAAAGTTTTCAGTATGTCGCACACACAGAAAAGCAGAATCTGATGCAGCAGAGCGCAGCCTGATGTAGCAGAGCGTAGCCTGATGTAGCAGAGTGCAGCCTAATATAGCAGAGTGCAGCCTAATATACTGTACTGGAGTGCAACCTGATGTAGTAGAGTACAGACTGATGTAGAAGAACAAAGCCTGATGTAGCAGAGTGCAGCCTGATGTAGCAGAGTGCAGCCTGATGTAGCAGAATGCAGCCTAATATAGCAGAGTGCAGCCTAATATACTGTAGTGGAGTGCAACCTGATGTGGTAGTGTACAGACTGATGTAGAAGAACAAAGCCTGATGTAGCAGAGTACAGCCTGATGTAGCAGAGTGCAGCCTAATATAGCAGAGTGCAGCCTAATATACTGTAGTGGAGTGCAACCTGATGTGGTAAAGTACAGACTGATGTAGAAGAACAAAGCCTGTAGCAGAGTGCAGCCTGATGTAGCAGAGTGCAGCCTAATATAGCAGAGTGCAGCCTAATATACTGTAGTGGAGTGCAACCTGATGTGGTAGAGTACAGACTGATGTAGAAGAACAAAGCCTGTAGCAGAGTGCAGCCTGATGTAGCAGAGTGCAGCCTAATATAGCAGAGTGCAGCCTAATATACTGTAGTGGAGTGCAACCTGATGTGGTAGAGTACAGACTGATGTAGAAGAACGAAGCCTGATGTAGCAGAGTGCAGCCTGATGTAGCAGAGTGCAGCCTAATATAGCAGAGTGCAGCCTAATATACTGTAGTGGAGTGCAACCTGATGTGGTAGAGTACAGACTGATGTAGAAGAATGAAGCCCGATGTAGCAAAGTGCAGCCTGATGTAGCAGAGCTCAACCTGATGTAGCAGAGTGCAGCCAGACCAGTGACTTATGAATAGGATGTCATTCTGCCAGAAGTGATGTCTTCCAATCTATCAGTCTTCACCTGAACCTTCTGCAGGGTTGCCAACTTGATTTTTCAATTTTTCTGAACGGCCTTTCATAAAATCATGGACAGCCAACTTTATTTATGGACACTTTAGAAGACCTTAACAAATCATTAAGACTATAAGGCTATGTGTCCATGGGAGAATGTAGCTGCGGATTTTTCTGCATCAAAATCCGCAGCTTTCCCGCAAAATCCGCACCTTTTCAAAGGTGCGGATTTGCCGCGGATTTACCGCAGAATTGCCGTGGATTTGATGCGGATTTTGGTGCGGATTTGTTTTTTTTTTTCCCAATTTTAAAGCCAAAATCCGGATGAAAATCCGCAACAATAATTGACATGTTGCAGATTTTTCCGGATCAAAATCCGCACGAAATCCGCTGCGGAAAAATCCGCAGCATGGGCACTGCATTTCCAAAATGCCATAGAAATGGCTGGGAAGTGCCTGAGCTGCAGATTTTCGGGAAATCCGCGGCTTTTCCGCGAGAAATCCACGGCAAAATCCGCGCATTTTCCGCAGCGTGGGCACATAGCCTTTGTGATACATGTCTACAGGCCACAAATCCTATATGAAGACACTGTAAAAGGGTAAATGCAGTCATAAAAATCTATGCAAGTCTTTTTAGCTTTAAAAAAATCATGGACGCATCAAAGTTTTTTTTAAGTACAGGGAAAAAAGTGCCCTAATTTTACTACTGACCAGGAATTTCTGGATATTTGGCAACTTAGCCCTGCAGCCAGTTTGTCGTTTTAGCAGCCAGGTGAAATGGAATAACATACAGCCATGGCCAAAAGTGTTGGCACCCCTAAAATTGTTCCAGTGACGTATTTTCTCTGTTTTTTTTTGTGTTGTTCCAATACACACAAAGGAAATAAACATGTATATAACAAAACGTGTAATTCTAATACTTTTCCTGGAGAAATACTTTTTTTGTAACAATTTTAAGGGTGCCAACATTTTCGGCCATGACTGTAACTGCTGGTTGTCATGGGGTGTGATGGAATAACAGGGGACTGGGGCACCTAGACTGGCCTTCAGGCTAGAGGGTCCCTAGCTGTCCCTCATCCAAGAGATGCTACTAATGGTGGCGATGTCTGGGCCGCCTTCCTTGCCCTGCTCCTGACCATCCCTGATCTACTACCCCCTCTACCCACCCCAGGCCAGGGCTGGGACTTAGGTGGTTGAACCCACAGATAAACACAAACGAGGAAACCAAAAACTCTATCACCCAGCTAGCACACACAGAAATATAAGCCAACACGTGATAAGGAGGAAATAACTAGTTGGCAAGAGGATTTCCACAGCACACCAAGCAGCACATAATAAATCACCAGCAACAGAAACACAATAGCACACGGACCGGTTTAGCAAAAGCTATAGTCGACTTGGGAAGACAGGCTCCACCATCTTAAAAAGGCGGGGCATAACTATGATAGGTCTCACAACATGTGATCCAAGAGGTAACCAGCAGGCTAGTAGAGATTAAGGCTATGTGCGCACGTGTGCGCTCTGCACCGCACCGAAAATGTGCGCTTCAGAGCGCAGCTGAAAAGCTGCGTTCCGAAGCGCATGGTGCCAGCAGATTCGTGCGCTCTGCATGCTGCCTCTCCCTATAGACAGCATGCAGAACGCACGAAAAAAGTGACATGTCACTTCTTAGAACGCAGCGATTCGGCAAGCAGCCGAATCGCTGCGTTCTAACATGCCACGTGCGCACGGCCCCTGCACAATCTCCATAGATTGTGCAGGGGACGCAGGATGCATGCAGTTACGCTGTGGTGCAGAACGCAGCGTAACTGCATGTAATACGCACACGTGCGCACATAGCCTTACTCCTGCAAGCCCGATCACTAATGAGCACACAGCTGGTTGATGCCCGAGCCTGCGTGTGCAACTCAGAAGCACAAGAGAAAGCGCAGTGTGGAGTGTCATATCCTGCAGTGTGAACAGCGTCAGATGCCGCCATGACACTTGGCGAGTTTAGAGCCAAACACCTGGTGGAGACTGTGGATTAGCAGAGCTGAAGCTGTAGGGAATTGTGGTAACAAAAACGATTATCTCTATTTTATAACAATCACTTTCTTCTGAACCGTTTTGAAAATGTGGCAGAAAAAAACCAAACATTTAAAGGGATTCTCCCACTATTATATGCTATTTCATAATTTGCATTCTGTTAAAAGATGATCCAGGGACTTTATGCCGTTTTCTTAAATAATATGGTGCCACTTATTTTCAAAGCAATGTGCAGGTCTAATGAGCTGAATGCTGCTGCTCGCACGTGCTCAGTCACTTTCCACAGCCAGATCTCTACATAGAAAGTCACTGTCAATTACAGAGCAAACAATAGAGACATTTGCTATACTTGTAATGCGCCCACGGGGTCTGAGTAGGGACACTCGTTACCGGGCTGGTGTCGATTCGTGTTGTCACAGCGGCCTAGCCCAGTTCCGTGACCCCGTCGGTGTCAATAAAGATAGGGATGATGGGAGTAGTTATTCGTGACGCCACCTGTGGTATGCGGCCAGTTATTAGCCACCGCTGTGGGAAGTCTCTCTTCTGGGGCAGATGGTTACGCAGCTCGGGTATTGCAGCTCTCCACAGGTAGAGCTAGGCCCCAGTGAGCATGGTTGGAGTAGTAGTCTAATATGGCACAGGGGCGCGATGATGGGAGTACCAGCAATGATGGGACAACACACAGTGTGCAGTTCAAGTTCTTTACTCACTGAAATCACACCGCCTTTGGAGTGCCATGTCCTTCTGTGATGGGCTCCAACCGATCCCAGATAGTTTGGCGGTCAAGGCCGGCATTTCCCTCTGTGTCCTTTCCAGTGGTCTTCCCTCCACCCCAGCTCCTGGGCCGTGGAATGGGTCACGGGTGCCTGCTGCACTCCCCACGAACCCTGGGATCCCCCTTTTTCCTAAGAACCCGGGTCGAGCCTCCAGCTCCAGACAATGGGTCCCTTTCTGCTTTCTGTCTTTGTTACTTTTGACTGCTGTCTCTTCCTGAGTCCGACCTGGCTTGGACTGTTGCCTGGAGCTAACTGAATAATGTGTGAGATGGCTCCTAACTTCCCCTGCAGGTGCCCAGCCTCTCGGGTTGCTGAACTAGTGGGCAAGAGGTCCCATATCTCATGATGGCCACCCCTGGCACCTACCCTAGCCCAGTCACAGTGGAAGAGCTCCCGTGTTATGTGTTGGATGTGTTGTGGTGGTTACTTACCGGTGATGACCTCCTCCGTATCCGAGATGAATAGTGCACCTCGAGTGAGGTGCAGTACCTTGTGGCACCTGAAGCCGCAGGGGCGCCACACTTGCTATTCAATTAACTGCTCTGCAGTGCATAGAGGATCACTATGGACTGATCTGTGGGGAAAGTGACTGAGCATGTGTCACTAGTGGCCACCAGCTCAGCGCATCGCTATACACTGAACACCAGGTGGCACTACACTATGAAAGAAAAAGTCATAACACCTCAATGGATAATATTTTAATAAGCAAATAAATAGCAAATATTGTTTATTTTATCATCTATATAGAACATATGATATACTGTATATTGAAGTCTGAAAATTATTACAGCACACACCTTTAGCTCTGCTAGATTTGTGCAATATGGTTATTAGTGGTAACTTGAGGACAAAGGATTTTTCCAAGCAGCAAAGCAGATCTTTTTTTTTAAAGCACATACATTCACACCTTCTTTATTAGCAAACATAGAAATATCTTTATTGGAAAGTCACCTGTGGCCGTGTCAGTTTTATAATAACCGAGCATCCGACATAGAGACCGCCAAGAGCCTTGTGTAACCACTCAGGCCGGAATGTGAACTTCACAATATCTGCAAATGCAGGGCTTTACTATGGCTGTAGGATTTGATTCAGCCAAGAGAGAAATGTATCAAAATTATGGATAAACAGAACATCGACTTGAAACAGTGTTTCCATTGTTTAGTATTCTCTGCAGTGGATATTATTGCGCGCAACCAACAAATGACAGAGGATTTAGGAGGGTCAATGAAAGAGCAAAGGCACAGTCACTGTGGGAAAGGGCAGCCAACGAGATAGCGGGAGCAGGGACAAAAACAGGCAGAAACAGACCCAAATCGGAATCTAATTAACAGATGGCTGCTGTAAAAGTCGCAGAAGCTAGTAAATTTGGCCAGGAATAAAAAGATGGACAATGGGAATGTGAACGAGACAACAGGTTGTGGAGTGATTATAGGATAATGAAGGAAAATGCGGAGAGAGGCTTAATTCTTACACACTTGAATTTATTAACCTGGCTTCTACCATTTGTAGAGGATGGCTTAAGCGCCCACGAGGGGCACATATAAAAGATGTTGTTTGTCTATTTACTGTAGGGTGTTTAAATTGGCACAAAAATGGACTGGCCAATGGCCAGAAAACTGCACAATGTATCTGCAGGACAAGAATCAAAAGACTGAGTTGTTTATTCATGTATTACATACAGTAGATATCCCAAGCTATACTGATAGAAAGTGCTGCACTAGGTCTGCAACAATGTTTAGGTAGTTTTTATGTGTAGCATCCAACTGAATGCCAGGACAGATGGCTTCCCAGCAGAACTCTGCCTCCATAGCTTGCCTTATCCCCATTGTGCATCCTGGGCCATCTCTTCCCCAGGTAAGCACATGATATCAAAAATATATGATTTATCTGAAAAGCTGTTTTCTTCCATTGCTCCATGGTCCAGTTGTATTCCTTATGTGCCCCTTGTAGGCCCTGTGTTGGTGGTGCTAAATATATAGAAGATTGGATCCTGGTTTCAGAACTGGAAAAAAGATTGTGAGTCAGAATCAGCAATCACTTCCCATCTCTATCGCCAGTGATGTATATATATATATATATATATATATATATATATATATATATATATATACACTGCCTACAGGTAGTATTCAACCCCCTGCAGATTTAGCAGGTTTGATAAGATGCAAATAAGTTAGAGCCTGCAAACTTCAAACAAGAGCAGGATTTATTAACAGATGCATAAATCTTACAAACCAACAAGTTATGTTGCTCATTTAAATTTTAATAAATTTTCAACATAAAAGTGTGGGTCAATTATTATTCAACCCCTAGGTTTAATATTTTGTGGAATAACCCTTGTTTGCAATTACAGCTAATAATCGTCTTTTATAAAACCTGATCAGGCTAGCACAGGTTTCTGGAGTAATCTTGGCCCACTCCTCCATGCAGATCTTCTCCAAGTTATCTAGGTTCTTTGGGTGTCTCATGTGGACTTTAATCTTGAGCTCCTTCCACAAGTTTTCAATTGGGTTAAGGTCAGGAGACTGACTAGGCCACTGCAACACCTTGATTTTTTCCCTCTTGAACCAGGCCTTGGTTATCTTGGCTGTGTGCTTTGGGTCGTTGTCTTGATGGAAGATGAAATGACGACCCATCTTAAGATCCTTGATGGAGGAGCGGAGGTTCTTGGCCAAAATCTCCAGGTAGGCCGTGCTATTCATCTTCCCATGGATGCGGACCAGATGGCCAGGCCCCTTGGCTGAGAAACAGCCCCACAGCATGATGCTGCCACCACCATGCTTGACTGTAGGGATGGTATTCTTGGGGTCGTATGCAATGCCATCCAGTCTCCAAACGTCACGTGTGTGGTTGGCACCAAAGATCTCGATCTTGGTCTCATCAGACCAGAGAACCTTGAACCAGTCTGTCTCAGAGTCCTCCAAGGGATCATGAGCAAACTGTAGACGAGCCTTGACATGACGCTTTGAAAGTAAAGGTACCTTACGTGCTCGTCTGGAACGGAGACCATTGCAGTGGAGTACGTTACTTATGGTATTGACTGAAACCAATGTCCCCACTGCCATGAGATCTTCCCAGAGCTCCTTCCTTGTTGTCCTTGGGTTAGCCTTGACTCTTCGGACAAGCCTGGCCTCGGCACAGGTGGAAACTTTCAAAGGCTGTCCAGGCTGTGGAAGGCTAACAGTAGTTCCATAAGCCTTCCACTTCCGGATGATGCTCCCAACAGTGGAGACAGGTAGGCCCAACTCCTTGGAAAGGGTTTTGTACCCCTTGCCAGCCTTGTGACCCTCCACGATCTTGTCTCTGATGGCCTTGGAATGCTCCTTTGTTTTTCCTATGTTGACCAAGTTTGAGTGCTGTTCACAAGTTTGGGGAGGGTGTTAATTAGTCAGAAAAGGCTGGAAAAAGAGATAATTAATCCAAACATGTGAAGCTCATTGTTCTTTGTGCCTGAAATACTTCTTAATACTTTAGGGGAACCAAACAGAATTCTGGTGGATTGAGGGGTTGAATAATAAATGACCCTCTGAATGAACTTTTCACAATTTAAAAAAAAAGAAATAACATTCCTTTTTGCTGCAGTGCATTTCACACTTCCAGGCTGATCTACAGTCCAAATGTCACAATATGTCTATGTGGCGCCCCTGAGTATATCAGGGTGCCACTGGGTACTGCAATCCTTACCCAGGGTGCAAGACCTACCCCCCATGGTTCCAGGTTCCTAAGAAACCGGTGTCACTATCATCAACACAAATCCAAATCACACCTCACATCATGCCCTGTCAGACATACCAGTGGGTTGGTTAAGCTGGAATAAGGCCACCCACCTAGGGGTCAGGCAGACTGATGGGAGGGAGGAAGAGACAGTTGAGTAAGAGCCCTCAAAGAGTGGGGAGCTGGAGTAGTAGCTCCCGGGGAGCTAGACCAAGGTTGGGTTGCAGACGGTGGTCCTGGACCAGAGGGGTTGGGGACCGGTGGCAGTGACATTGGAAGGGTGTGACGGACATAGTCTAGGAGGACTGTGAGAAACCCAAAAGAACTGACTGGTACCGAGCACGACGGGGTACAGGACCCTAGGTCAGGAACCGATTCAACGTCTTGATAATTAACCTGGGAGGGAGAGTCTCTTTATAAACTTCCCTAAGAGCTCAGAGATTGAAGGCGACAGCACACCGCGGGGAATAGGGCTTTCCAGTAAAGCGGCCCACTAAAATCCCAAGTGCCAGCCATCAAGAGCACAGCTACACTAAATATAGTGAGCACGGTCCCAACAGCTTCAAGCCAAGGGGCCACAACGGAGAACTAAATTCTGCACAGAGGTGACTCCGGATTACCAAGTGACACCGGTGGGAGCAGACACCTGGACTGGCTCCCCATAGTGACTGTGATGCACAGAGTCTTTGGTTTTTCTTCAGTGTGAGTGTCTGCTTTATAATCCTCATCCAGCACCACGACTACCCACAGTGAGTACCCTGGCTCCCCTACACCCTGCGCTCCCAAATATTTCACCAAATCCCCCAGAGGCCGGGGCCTTCCCTACCTGCGGAGGGACTGACACCTTGCTGCTCCCCACCCTCTACCCCGGTACTCCTTCCAGCAGCAGCGGTACCCCCATTACCTTAACCCGCAGGTGGTGACACAAACTTCTCCCCTGTAAATAATCCCCTTTCAAGGATCGGAGTGTCTGCCAAGCCCGGGTCCAGACCCCTCAAGCCACGACCATCCCCGATCCGAGCACCCCGGTCTGCGCTGGGGCGGCACATATACAGCAAGCGAAATAAGTATTCAACATGTCACCGATTTTTAAGTTAATTTATTTTTAAAGGTGCTATTGACGTTAATTTCTCACCAGATGCCTGTAACAACCCATTTAATCCACACAGGCAAAGAAATCAAACCAAAGATGTCCATAAATTTAGTGAAGTGTAATCATGAAGAATGACCCTGGGAAAAATTATTGAACACATATAAAAAGAGAGCTGTAAAAAGCCATGGAAAGTCCTGACATCTCTTAAAATCTATCAGTAATTAGAAACCAATCCTGTCACTTAGTGTAATGTAATATCAGCTGCTTCAACTGATGGTCTATAAAATGGTGTCTCATTACCAAGATACCACACAAGAAACATCTCATAATGGGTAAAACCAGTGAGCTGTCTCAAGACCTTCGCAACTTTATTCTTGCAAAACATTTCTAAATTACTGAATATCCCAGTCAACACCATTGGGGACAAAATCTGGAAGTGGAAAGGACATCATTTCACCATATAATTTGGGTTAATCTGCAGGTTAATAGCATTTATAACCAGCATGATGCCTCCACATAGAACCCCGCTGCCAGGAGGAAATTAACTTTATTCCTTCCAGTCGTCGGGTTGGAGCCACCACAAGTTCAGTCACCATTATATGTATGGAGATTGTTCTCTGTAATCGTGCCCTCCACATGGACTACCAGCTGGTTCTAATGCTGAGTGATTGTCAGTGTGGTGGGTGCAGTTACAACTGCTGATCTCGATACTCAGAAAATGAAACCCCAACACTGTCAGGCATTGAGGTTCAATGTGTAGGCGCTGCTGATTCACCCCATATCTGTTGGATAATAACACTTTTTTCACATGACGTTCCTTTTAATTTACTAACTAGGCAATTATGTGGGAAATAGTCAAATGCCTTTGCAAAGTAAAAAAAACCAACTATGTCCACTTTCTGTCCAGCTTTCTACTCACCTTTTCAGTAAAACTAATTAGGTTAGGTTTGACAATGTATGTCCTTAGTAAAACTATGCTCTATATACAGTATGTACTGTATGTTCTTAATGTAGTAATAAAAAAGCCAATTTAGTGCGGGGTAAGTGAACCAATATCTTGGGCACCAGGTGAGAGTCCATGGTCTCATTACTGTGAAATAAATTCACTGGTAGAGTAAAGAAGTAACGCTATCAAAATATTGTAACTGAAATATCCGATGTATCTCGTCAGCAGTCAACATTTTCTTGTTACTGAAGAGAAAAGTCACGCAAAGTCCAGGTGTATATGAAGGAGTCTACAGCCGGTGTGCCAAGGTTGGCTCCACACTTATCTCTGCTTATCCTGTACTCCTGGCTCTCAGTTTGTCTGGAGGTGGGAAGAATATTTTACTTTGTAGATAGTTTTGAACGTTATATTCTCATTCTCCCCTTCCCAGGAGTGATGCTCCAAAAACTCCATAATTGGCAGAACTTTGATAAACTAGCAGAAGACTTGTGGGATCGTAGAATCACACGGGACACTAGAGTAGTGGTACATGACTAGCAGAAGACTTCTGGGATCATAGGATCACCTGGGACACTAGAGTAGTGGTAAAGGCTTGGTGACAACTGTTTAACATCTTGATTGCAGGAATACTTAAACTATGCCGCTGTAGAATGTGTCTGTTTTATTATTATACTGCATTGTTTTTACAATTGCTAAAGGGAATCACCCTTTTGAGGTTTTTGATTTATTAATATGGGCATACAGGTTGTATACCGCTGAAATTAGTCGTACTTGTATGCCTCATGGATGATATCTTGTTCAATAAAAATCATCTTTTATAGCTTCGATCTTCTAGGCTATGGGGCATCCAGTGCCCAAAAGATAAGCCTACCTCCAATCCTCATTATACACATGTTATCCTCCCCTTCTCTTCAGTGTGCCTTTGATGTCCGATATCCCGTGCCTGCTCTTTCTGTCTGCTGTCTCTCCCCTGCGTTATTCCGCCCCAAAAGAGCAACAGATTCTCCTTAAAAGGAACCAATCATCAGGATTTTCGAATATAACCTAAAGCCAGAGCTATACTGGCATTATCAGGCTGATTCTATACATACCTGTAGTGGCCAGCTCGGATGTTTAGGCTTTCAAATCCAAGAACGTAAACTTTAAAAAAAAAATGTCAGCTTCTTGACTGGCAGTTGCAACGGGGCAGATAATCTCTGGGTGGGTATTCATATGATTTCCCGCCCCCTGCCTGTTTTTCCTCCCTCTCTCTGTTCTCTATGCTAATGTTACTACGGTATTCATCTTTTTCGTCACTAAGATGGTGTCAGAGTTAACGCCTGCGCATAGCACTTATCTCCGGCGCCATCTTTGTGAAGATCGTGGTACCCCCTGTTATTCTAGTCTTGCGGCTGAGAGGGAGGCGCATGCGGCCTCAGTTTTTCAGCTCTTGTGACCGCGGTCACAATAGCAGTGGAGAACAGCTGATCATAGTGATTAGCTGCAGAAGAGGACACCGGGGCGCCCCAGGACACCAGGACATGGTACTGCCCCAGGGCACCAAGATCTTCACAGAGATGGCGCCGGAGATAAGCGCTATAGTAAGATTAGCATAGAGAACAGAGAGAGGGAGGAACAACAGGCAGGGGGGTGGGAATCCATATGAATACCAACCCAGAGATTATCTGCTCTGTTGCAATTGCCACTCAAGAAGCTAACAATTTTTGAAAGTTTACGTTCTTGGATTTGAAAGCCTAAACATCCGAGCTGACCACTAATAGTATGTAGATAAGCAGCCTGATAGTGCCAGTATAGCACTGGCTTTAGCTTATATACTAAAATCCTGATGATTGGTTCCCCTTAGGCCTCTTTCACACGTTCGTGAAAAACCATGCACATTTTTCACGGACGTGTCAGATGTGCGTTTTGCCCTCTGTGAGCCGTGTTTATGGCCTATGTGTGTTCTCCGTGTGTTATCTGTTATAACACACGGAGAACGGGAACTTTCTCCTCACCTGTCCCTGGCGTCGCTGTCCGTGGTGCTGATCTTCGGTCTCCGGTCCTGCCGACTCCCCGCTGCTGCTGCTTCCGGACGCAGTGAAGTGAATATTCAATGAGCATAATGAGCGGCGGTCGGAAGCAAGTGACAGCAGCGGCAGAGACAGGAGGGCTGGTAAAGGTGAGTAAAGTTTTTTTTCTATTTTCTCAGACACGTGTGTTTTCTCCGGCGCGTGTCACACAGAACACATCTGTGTGGTCCGTTTGTGTTCCGTATGACACTCGTGATGCCGGAGAAAAACAGATATGTTGACGTGTGGAGCACACGGACACATGTAAGCTCAACACGTACACACGGTCCATGGCAGAACACGCACGTGAGCGCAGACCCATTGATTTTAATGGGTCTACGTGTGCCCGTGTCTCCGGTACGTGAGGAAAATGACCAAACACGTACCGGAGACACGGACGTGTGAAAGAGGCCTTAAACTGTGCTATATTGATCGAAGACCTAATAATTTAACTCTTGCAATTCCACCTTGCCAATTTACCAATTATCTACTGGAAGTTTCAGTAGAAGTGGAAGCCTCACAAGTTCCAGACTCTGTAAGGGCTTTATATCACTTTCAATTTTTTATTAAATTTTAGAAAAAAAATACTCTGCTTTTCTGCTTTATTTCCCAGAGCTTTTCTAACCCTGGAAGGAAAGAAACCAGACATGAAACACGAGTTTTATTTTATTAGTAACTGAATCTTTTGATACAGTGCACAATTCTGAGCAGTTCCTGCAGAATATTGTCCAAGAAAATGAAGAGCTGCCTAGATTCAGAGCAGCGATGTGTGGTGCAGGGGAAACGTTTTCTTACAATATAATACACTGTTTGGACTGGTAACAGCTTGACTTAATTGGTTAAGAGATATCGAGTGAGTGGAGATGTGCTGTGAAGCTTTTGTGTGTTGGGGAATCGATGGACTAGGGAAGTATCTGAATTTCATTAGTGTGTGTGAAAACATCATTTCTCAATTAGCTGAATCTCCAGGACATGTACTCTTGTGTCGGACACTTTAATTGCAGTTTAAATCCTTATCACCTGGAATTTGACAAGAAGTGGCATGGGAGGGAGTAATGCTATCCGAACAAGATTACTCTGCGAGCGAGAAAGCTGCCTGTAAGAAACTGCTGCCCCTGAGCCCAAGCGAGGGAAGGAAAAGTATCACAAAATGTTCTTAAGTATAAAATCTACAGTACATACGGCATTGCCATATAGGAATTCTAGACACACACTAAACTAAAGTGTACCTCTATTCATAGAAAATGTAGTGGCAAGCACATACAGCGAAAGTGTTCTGGTGAGAGATAAGCAGAACTGGTGGTCTCTTACAGCCAAACAAGATGAGAAGCAAATTTCACCAATGGCAAAGAAAGCAGACGGTCCCTGAGCAAGAGCCATAGTAGGGTCCCCAAATGAGAGCAGGAGGGTTTCTGTGCGACAGCGGTAGGAGGATCCCTGTGTGCAAACGGTAGAAGAATTTCTGTGCGAAAGCAGTAGAAGGATCCTGTGCGAGAGCAGTAGGAGGGTCCCGGTGTGAAAACGGTAAGAGGGTCCCTGTGCAAGAGAGTCTCTGTGTGAGAGCAGTAGGTGGGTCCTTTTGCAAGAGCGGTAGGAGGGGCCCTGTGTGAGTGTGGTAGGAGGGACCCTGTGCAAGAGTGGTAGGAAGGTCCATGTGTGACAGTGGTAGGAGGATCCCTGTGTCAGAGTGGTAGGAGGGTCCCTGTGTAAGAGCGGTAGGAGGGTCCCTGTGCAAGAACGGTAGGAAGGTCTGGGTGTGGGAGCGGTAAGAGGGTCCCTGTGAGAGAACGGTAGGAGGGTTCCTGTGTGAGAGCAGTAGTAGAGTCCCTGTGTGAGGGCGTTAGAAGAGTTCCTGTGTGAGAGAGGTAGGAGGGTCCCGGTATGAGAGCGGTAGTAGGGTTCCTTTGCGAGAGCAGTAGGAGGGTTCCTTTGTGAGAGCAGTAGGAGAGTCACTGTGCGATGGAGGTAGGAGGATCCCTATGTGAGATTAATAAGACAGTCTCTGTGCGAGAGCGGTAGGAGGGTTCCTGTATGAGAGCATTAGGAGGATCCATGTGCGAGAGTGGTGGGAGGGTTCCTGTGCAAGCACAGTAGGAGAGTCACTGTGCAAGAGCAGTAGGAGGGTTCCTGTGGGAGAGCGGTAGGAGGGTCCCTATGTGAGACCAGTAGGAGGGACCCTGTGTGAGAGCAGTAGGAGGGTCCCTGTGCAAGAGCAGTTGAAGGGTCCCTGTGCGAGAACAGTGGGAGGGTTCCTGTTTGAGAACAGTAGATGGGTCCCTGTGCAAGAGCAGTAGGACGGTTCCGGTGTTATAGCGGTAGGAGGGTCCATGTGCAAGACCGATAGGAGGGTCCCTGTGCGAGAACAGTAGGAGGGTCCCTGTGCAAGAGCAGTAGAAGGGTCCCTGTGCAAGAACAGAAAGAGGGTTCCAGTGTGAGAGCGGTAGGAGGGTTCCTTTGTGAGAGCAGTAGGAGGGTCCCTGTGCGAGAGTAGTGGGAGGGTCCCTTGCTCTTTCACTAACTTTGAAAGGTTGACCTATGATGCAGAATTCATGTTTTCACATATTAAGGGAAGAATTCGTATATGATGCCAAATATGGATATCAGAATATATTCCTGAATTAATTACCCACCTTTAGTAATTTAGCATAAATAGCTTGTAATAGTATTACACTAAAGGCCCTGTCACACACAGAGATAAATCTGTGGCAGATCTGTGGTTGCAGTGAAATTGTGGACAATCAGTGCCAGGTTTGTGGCTGTGTACAAGTGGAACAATATGTCCATGATTTCACTGCAAACACAGATCTGCCAAAGATTTATCTCTGTGTATGACGGGGCCTTTAGGTCTCATTCACACTACCGTATAAAAATCAGTAAAAACAAAAAACAAAAACTATGCTACAGTGTTGTACAGCCAGAGCCAGTTTCTATTACATGGTAATATATACGTTTGGGAGGCTTAACAGTGTAGATTTTTTACCATTTAAATTAAGTCAAAGACTTCACCCAAAATACTATCCTCCTGGATTATTTCACAGATGTCACATTTTCCAAAATGCTGAAGGACTTACCATAATCTCATTGATCTCATTTCAAATAAATTTGTGTATACATATGGTACATACACAATACTAGATATGCTATTGCTGAATATTACCAATAGTGCCCCTGGAATTTATTGGTTGGCATTTACCATATTTTTTGGTTTGTAAATCACACTTTTTCCCCCCAAAACTGAGGTGAAAATGGGGCATCTTACAAACCGCATATGGCTTACCGGGGAGGCAGTGGTGGTGCAGGCAATACGGAGGGCTCGGAGGTGGTGCTACTGCAGTGGAAGAGCTCAGGTGGGTCAGTGTGTGGCAGTGGAGGGTTTGCGATACTGCGGGCTCATGGGGTGTCACTGCGGTGGGTGCCATTGATCTGCTGGTGGGCTTGGAGGAGGGGGGTGTCACGGCTTAAGAGGGTTAGTGTGCGACAGTGGGGGGTCGGCGATACTGCGGGCTTATGGGGTGTCACGATGGCGGGTGCCATTGATCTGCCGATGGGCTGTGTGCTGCTTTGAATTGCAAGCAATTGACGCAATGGACTTCAAGAAAAAGACCGTGGAGGCCAATCTTCACCTCCGCTGTCATTTCCTTGAAGTCCATCTCGTCAACCGCCAGCGATTCAATGGAGCCTGCAGTCCGCCGGCAGATCAATGGTGCTCACCGCCATGACACCCCACAAGCCTGTAGTATCACAGACCCTCAGTACACTGACCCTCTTATGACATGATTCCCCCTCCTCTGAGCCCACAGCATCGCGGACCCTGCTTCCTGTGACCTCCCTGAGCCGCTCCACCACCGCCGTGCCACCCTGGTGAGCTAATATAAAAGGCACTAGGATTATAAGACAGACCCTCATTTTAACAGTAAAGATTTTTTTTTTCCTATTTTCCTCCTTCAAATTTGGGGTGCATCTTATAATCCAGTGCGTCTTATAAAATGAAAAATACGGTAACTATGTCTACTGTATTTGAAGAAAATTAATCAAACATACAAGTAGCAATTATGACCCAGGCAAAAAGAAATAGGTGGTGGTCAGTGCAATAAGTAACAATATAATATCATCTGGGTTTTATAAAAATACAAAGATTTTCAAAAACAATTGTTACGCCATCACTAACTTAATTGCAACTTATCTTGACATTTACATAGATGTTTAGTAAGAGATGATAGAAAGTAAAAGTAATGTAAAATAATGTGTAATAAAAATACAATGTATTTATTGTATCTATAATTATGTGAATGACTAAGGGTTAACCTGACTCCAGTAGTTCAGTGTAGACTGATAACAAGTTCTTCCTCCCGTTATCCTTCAGAGTTTAGCACTGCACACAGGATTATACACTAATTAAAATCTTGGCTACTTCGTGCTTTGCTTAAATCATTTTACAATCTTTTTAATCCCAGAGCTTTGCAAAGAGTAATATTTGGAGAGTCCGGTATTATAAACAGTTTCAGGAATACCCTATGGGCCAGGTAACCCCTTCCAAACTGATACTTTGCAGTAGAGACTTCCACTAATGCTGGAAGGTCAGACATGCATCACTGTGTGCAGCCAATGCCTAAACTCAGAACTTCAAAAGATTAGATCTTATCCCATGGGCATGTTACCAACATTTAAGATGGAAAATTGGCTTATATCTATGTATGTGGCCACCCAACCTTATAGCTCACATTACTTTCATATTGTGCACCAGTGTTTCACAAACTCCAGTCCTCAGGGTCACCAGCAGATCACGTTTTCAGGATTTCTTATCATTGCACAAGTGATAATATTTTATCAAGCTATCAGAAATTGCGACCTGTGCAATAGTAAGGAAATCTGGAAAACATGATCTGCCGGATGGCTGTGAGGACTGGTCAGGTTTTGGAAACACTTCTGCAGACTATCGGTATATGGATTGTCGGATTAAAGGGGTTGTCTACTACTTGGACAACTGCTTCTTATCCCCATTGTTCGCCCCATAAAATTAAATAAGCCCATACTCACGTCCGGTGGGGCCACGGTTCCAGCGGTTCCTGGGACCTACGTGACATTGTTATGACACGCGATCCGGTGACCAATCAGCGCTTACTTCCTTCATCCCGCCTTCAGATGTTTGATTAGTAAGTCAGCGCAGCGCTCACATCCTGCTCACATGCAAACGCTTACTGTACTTTTGTGGCAGGGTTCTCATACAAAATGCAGTCACTTTCAAACTGTTTCTTTCCTCCTGTGCACAGTAGCACTATATTGCACTTCTTTTGTCTGCCTCTCCTCCTGGATGCATCCTATTACCAGTCGACTAGTCTAACCCTGTCCTTCACCAGGGGTCCGGTTCTCTTCCTTGTGCCTGGTGAGTCCCACAAATCCCCTATGTCACCCAGCTGGCTGCCAACAACAGACCTGCTCATAGTGGAACCACTCCACCCCAGGCACCACAACCACCCTGCTTCTCAGGCAGCCATATTCTTACTTCCCCAACATTTCCTGTCTCCCAGGGATCTAGTTCTAAGCTACTCCCAGGGGATAAACCTATCCTGAACCCCTGGTGCACTTGCTGGGAAAATGCAGCCGAGCTACCCGGCCTTACTGCATTCCAACAGCACTATTTTATCTAACACCTTCTCCAACTCTGCTACATATCTAACATCACTAATACAAATGGTCTTGTACACAACACATTACACTTTACACTTAAAGGTATATAGGCATACCTTACATTAACATTCAAAACAATGCTGTACCCTTTTTCTGACCACTAGATGGCCTCGGTCACACTTACTGAATAACCATATAAAATACCAGCATATGTACCAAAACATCAGTAAGAACATATCATGGACATTTTGGTCGGGGTCTTCAAGGGAGGAAATTCTTCGAATCCTTGAGGAACCATAGATTGATCGTTGTTCCAGCACTGTGTGAATATGTAGATAATCTCTTATTTGTAATCATTATCATGACATTATTATTATTATTATTATTATATATATGAGATACGGTTACTCTTTATACGTCCCTGTAATTACAGCGGCGCCAAAGTTGGTAGCAGGTTGGCATTTCTAATGACCTTCTTCTAGGAGGTGTCCTATTCCTCCCTCCTTTCCATGTGTACGGCTATTTGGTAGGTCGGGCACATGTCAGCTTCATTAGTTCCCCTGAAAACTTCTTGTTTGTCATTTGACAGGTGGAAGCTCACGGTTACTTTTCCTCTTGTTGTCTGCCTGCAACTCCAGCAATCAATAAAGCGCTTCCAGTCATTTTCGATTAGGTTTTTTTGCCGCTGCTTTGTGAGTCCTTTATTAAAAACCTACAGAAATCATTTCAGAATAATATCGAGAAACCTTTGTGTGGGTGAAAGTATACTTATTGATTCCAACATCTTTCCACCAGCAGATATGGGCAATGATCGCTGGGACTTTTCATGCAGATAATATTCTGCTTCTATGCAGAGACCTAATTTGCAGGCTAAAAGGTCTCGGTACAGAAATCTAAATTCAGCATGCTGTAAATAAGGGGAGCGGGGCACGCTTCTAGCATGGAGGTTATTTAGCAAATATGGGAATTATTTAGTAAGGGGAAAATCTTTTGCCTAATTGAGAAACACATAGGGTCATTGGGGATTTACTTACCTATGCATTTGCCCACGGTGCTTTGATTTACATATTGTAGAATTCTGTTTGTTTTTCCCATCCATTCATATAAGGCACAAACAGAAATCAGAACATCAGATACACTATAACTTATATCCTGCACGTACCGCCTAATACATGACACAGGTATATGTATATACTAAAGGCTACTTTACACGCTGCGATATCGGTCCCGATATCGCTAGTGTGGGTACCCGCCCCCATCTGTTGTGCAACACGGGCAAATCGCTGCCCATGCCGCACAACATCGCGCAGACCCGTTACACATACTTACCTGCCCAGCGACGTCGCTGTGACCGGCGAACCGCCTCCTTTCTAAGGGGGCGGTCCGTGCAGCGTCACAGCGACGTCACTGAGCGGCTGCCCAATAGCAGCGGAGGGGCGGAGCTGAGCGGGACGTAACATCCCGCCCACCTCCTTCCTTCTGCATAGCGGCCGGGAGGCAGGTAAGAAGAGGTTCCTCGTTCCTGCGGCGTCACACATAGCGAAGTGTGCTGCCGCAGGAGCAACGAACTACATCGTTACTGCTGCAGTAACGATAATCGAGAATGGACCCCCATGTCACCGATGAGCGATTTTGCACGTTTTTGCAACGATGCAAAATCGCTCATCGGTGTCACAAGCAGCAACATCGCTAATGCGGCCGGATGTGCGTCACAAATTCCGTGACCCCAACGACTCCGCATTAGCGATGTCGCAGCGTGTAAAGCCCCCTTAAGATAAATCTGTTTCTCTGCTTTATTTTTAGACAAATTTTATGAGATTTTTATTGAATAGTGGTCAAATAGTCATTAAAGCACCATTCCAGCGGCATTTTTTTTAGCTGTGAAGTGGTGCGTATAACCTAATTCCCCTGTCCCCTGGTTTATACTCACCCTCCAGCATTTTCATCTTTTATTGATGCTATTCCAGTCCCATGGCACCATCTTGTCACTTTATCTTCTGACCAGCCGGAAGTCAGAAGTTACTTTACAAGGTTTTGATGCAAGTCTCTGAGAGCAAAAATTAGGCTTTCATAGACTTGCACTGAAGAGTGATCTACGGAGTGCTCCTTGAAACATTGGAGCTTCCAGCAGGTGACATATCACTGCAGACCGACCAGTGTGGCACCTATAAAGGATGAAGATGCCAGAGGGTGAGCAAAGACAGGTGGCAGGGGATTTAGAATTAAAGCACTCCAGTGGTGAAGTAAAAAAAAGATGGAGTAGTGCTTTAAGCACCCGCATTGCCTTTCTGCATCGATATCTATATATTTACAGTTGAAACCATAAGTTTACATACACTGTCTAAAAAGACACATCTCCATGTTTTCTCAGTATCCAACATGAAATCTGAGTAAACCTTTCCCATTTTAGGTTAATTAGGAACCAAAATATTTATGTTTGCCAAATACGACAATAATGAAAGAGAGAAAGGGAGAGAGAGAGAGAGAGAGAGAGAGAAAGAGAGAGAGAGAATGCTTTCTGCAAAGTCAAAGGTTTACATATACTAAGAGTACTATGCCTTTAAACAATATGGGACAGCCCATATGATGATGTCATGTTTTTGGAGGCTTCTTATAGGTTTATTGGCAACATCTAAGTTAATTAGAGATATACCTGTGGAACTATTTTAATGCACACCTGAATCACACTGCTTCTTTGTGCAGCATCATGGGAAAGTCAAAAGAATTAGCCAAGATCTCAGGAAAAAGAACTGTGGACTTGCACACGTCTAGTTCATCCAGTGATATGGGTATTGTATCAACATCAGCTGAAAGGCCACTCTGTCAGGAAGAAGCCATTACTCCAAAAGAAACATAAAAAAAGCCAGATTAATGTTTGTAAATGCACACAAGAACACAGACCTTATTTTTTGGAGAATTGAACTGTTTGGCCAATATGACCATTGTTACGTTTGGAGAAAAAAGGGAGAAGCTTTCAAGACTAAGAACACCATCCCAACTGTGAAATATGGAGGTGGTAGCATCATGTTGTGGTGGTGTTGTTTTGCTGCAGGAGGGACTGGTGCATTTCACAAAACAGATTACATCATTAGCAAAGAAGATTATGTGGCAATACAGAAGCAACATCTAGAAACATCAGCCAGGAACTTAAAGCTTGGGCAGAAATGGGTCTTCTAAATGGACAATGATCCGAAGCAAACTACCCAACTGGTTACAAAGTGGCTTAAGCTTAAGGATAACAAAGTCAATGTTTTGGAGTGGCCATCACAAAACCATAATCTCAATGCTATTGAAAATGTGTGGGCAAAGCTGAAAAGACTGGTGCGAGCAAGGTGACCTACAAACATGGCTCAGTTACACCAGTTCTGTCAGGAGGAATGGGCCTAAATTCCTACCAACTCTTGTGAGGAGCTTGTGGAAGGATATCCAAAACATTTGACCCAAGTCATACAGTTTATGGCCAATGGTACCAAATACTAATGAAATTCATGTAAACCTTTGACTTTGCAGAAAGTAATTAAAAAAGCCTAAAACATTCTCTCTCATTATTCTAGCATTGCTACATGAAGAATAAATACAGTTTTCTCTCCATGGTCCTGAAATGGAGAGCAATAATGTCTTTTAGCAGAATAACTACTGCAAATTTCACTTTGCATGAGCAGTGCGCTACATTATTGCTGTAGAGTGTGCAGCCATCATGTTGGATCATGTATGTTAATATGCACTTTCAGAGGTAAATTCTGGGTATTTATACATTTATCAGGCATTCACACTGCTAAGGAAGAGAGAAGGACACACGGTAGTGAGAGAGAGAAGGCTGCAGAGGTCGATAGGTTTTGTTGGAGGGGCGCCACAATATTTAGCTTTTTTAAGAAAGCCACTTCTGTCTGATAGAGGTTGTCCTATAATAAATGTTTATCATCACCATAGGATAGATGACACATGTGTGATCTCTGGGAGTCCAGATGCTGAGACCCTAACCAATCCGGAGACTTGTAGCAGACAGCAATGGTCACACATGCTCTCTTACACTCTACTCACTCCAAGGACATTGAGAATCCTGTTCTCATGATCGATGGAGGTCTCTATAGTCAGACACAGCTCAATTTAACATTTATCCCTCATGCTGTAGGTAGGTGATATATGTTGTTTGGCTGGACCACTCTTAAGTTTTGGCCTACTTGATAGTATGAGTTTATGATGCTAATTAATCTGTGTGTACAGGATCCTCAGATGTAAATCTGGCACATTGTGCAGAAGTTTTAGCTAGAGATGGTCAAATCTTTGGAAATTCAAATTCACAACGTTCAATGAATTTTTAATACAAATTTGATTTGCCGTGATTTGAATAATTGCGAATCACCAGTACTGTTAAGCTTTATATTACCCGTAAGATACGCTGAGGTCTCATTGCATTAAAGTGAATATTTTTATTTTTTTTTCTATTCAATTTTGACTGTATTGAATTGTATTGTGTAAGATGCTGTACTGCAGTAGATCACAGATCAGTCAATTTACACTCACACTGACTCTGCAGGTCCAGCACCTCTCTGTCACTGGATTTTATGTATTATTATTGTTCATTGACTAAGAATATCATTACTATTTTCTCTGTTTCTAGGTGCTACAGTAGTATATCAAACTCTGATATAGTAAATTCTATCCCTTTCTGTATAATGACCTCCTATCTCTTGGCTGTAAAACCCTAAATTGGCCAGTGCTTTCCCTGCTTGATCGTTTATAGTGGCTGTGATAGTCTCCACTGATTAGACCTTTTGATGTAATAGTAGCAAAGCTTTATGGGGAAGCATGCATGGCTGCCATTGACATTATCTGGATGATGCAACCTTTGGCCATTTGTGCAACTCCGATGGACTTTTTTTTTTTGCTATGAAGCAACAAGATTGAAGCCACCTGGAAATGTCATGAAATTCGAATTGAAGTCACTTGGTACCGGATCAATTCACTCATCTATATTTACAACCCTAAAGTGGCCACTGCTTTCCACTGCTTAGGTCTGCAAACCATGTCCTATGAGGACCGGCTAAAAGAACTAGGGATGTTTAATTTGAAAAACAGAAGGCTGAGAGGAGACTTAATAGCGGTCTACAAATATATGAAAGGTAGTAACAATGCAGAGGGAACTACCCTATTCTCATTAGCACAAGGAAGTACAAGAAGCAATGGGATGAAACTTCAGATTAGACATTAGGAAAAGCTTTCTGACAGCGAGGGCAGTCATGGAGTGGAACAGGCGACCAAGAGAGATAGTGAGCTCTCCATCAATAGAAATCTTCAAGCGGAAACTGGATAAACATACAGGTGGGATTATTTAGAAAAGCCTGCACTCGCAGGGGGTTGGACCCGATGGCCCTTGAGGTCCCTTCCAACTCTACCATTTTATGATTCCCGGCTTGATCTTTGATACCCTCCAATGATTGGACCATTTGATGTAATAGCAACAAGGCTTTATGGGGGAAGCCGGCATGGCTGCCATTGACATAATCTGGATGATGCAATCTTTGGCTATTTGTGAAATGCCATTGTACTTTGTTTTAGAGCTATGAAATAACAAGTTAGAAGTCACCTGCAACTATCATGAAATTGGAATTTGTCATTTTTCAACGGATCAATTTAGTTATCTATACAAACCCACCTTTGTAGTTACCTGCGTATTCTAGTGGCATATCGTCAATAATGCAGCAGACGAATGGTAGCAATATATTTGTTTAGTTTAGTATTGCATATAGTTTTCTTAGGATAAAGTCACCTTTTACAGCTCACTCAGCAACTTGCAAAAGAGTTGCTCTTGTAAAATTAGGTGCATGGGTTCAGCAATTTTTTTCTAAATATATTCTCATAATCCATTAAAATCATGGAGAAACAAAAAACAAAAGCTTGCTGAAATGATTGTTCCAAGTAATTAAAGCAAATCAGAGAACATAGGAATCTAGAACACTAAACCTCCTCATCTTCAAAGTTTTCAATTATACGTTTGTAGGATTCAAATGCATTGCACAGCCGGCTATTAGAATAGAAGTCTAATCATTAAAGCATGTTTTGGTTTGGTCGCCGCAGCCACAGTCCTGCTGATTTCAGTGGTATTTCATTAATAAGTTCCCGCGGGAACGCCTTTGAGAATGGAAAATGGAATGCTGGCTTAACCCTCTGTGTGCCACAATGGCTAGTGCTGGATCACCGTAACATCTCTTCATAACTACCTGATTTTTGTAATATTGCCTCTTTTTTCTTTTTTTTTACCAGCCTTCAGTTTTTGAAGCCAAGATACATTGCATTTCTTATATTCAGCTTTTTTACATTGCTAAAATCTAAAAAAGTTATATGTTTTAGAGCTCAATTACTGTACATATACTGTGCAAATACGCAGTTTATTCCATTTCCACTGAGATCTCCAGTCTTGTTTTAGGGTCAATAATGGAAATCATGTTTAATAAGAGGTAGCTGCCCTAATTGGGTATTGAGTTCCCTAGCATGCATTTACACCGGCCAATTATTGGGAATGAACATTCCTAGGAACCCTCATTTTTAGAGACGAGCGGATCTTTTGAAACTCAATGTGCTAGCTTCACCGAATTTTCTCAACAATTTTCTTTATCTGCGGCAAACAGATTTGTACAAATCTCATTACTGTAAAATGTTTAATTGCATGACAAATACATGTGGGGAGAGAGAAAGAACCTCACTATCCATAAGAGCTGACACTCCACAAGAGAGAGAAAGAGAAAGCGAGGACCCTGCTGATCATAAGAGCTTATACTCTACAGGAGAGAGAGAGAGGACACTGCTGATCATAAGAGCTTACACCCTACAGGAGAGAGAGAGAGAGGACCCTGCTGACCATAAGAGCTGACACTCTACAGGAAAGAGAGGACACTGCTGACCATAAGAGCTTACACTCTACAGGAGAGAGAGAGAGAGGACCCTGCTGACCATAAGAGCTGACACTCTACAGGAAAGAGAGAGAGAGAGGACCCTGCTGATCATAAGAGCTTACACTCTACAGAAGAGAGAGAGAGAGGACCCTGCTGAGCATAAGAGCTTACACTCTACAGGAGAGAGAGAGAGGACCCTGCTGACCATAAGAGCTGACACTCTACAGGAGAGAGAGAGGACCTTGCTGATCATAAGAGCTTACACTCTACAGGAGAGAGAGAGGACCTTGCTGATCATAAGAGCTTACACTCTACAGGAGAGAGAGAGGACCCTGCTGACCATAAGAGCTGACACTCTACAGGAGAGAGAGGACCCTGCTGACCATAAGAGCTGACACTCTACAGGAGAGAGAGGACCCTGCTGACCATAAGAGCTGACACTCTACAGGAGAGAGAGGACCCTGCTGCCCATAAGAGCTTACACTCTACAGGAGAGAGAGGACCCTGCTGCCCATAAGAGTTTAGAGTCTACAGGAGAGAGAGGACCCTGCTGACCATAAGAGTTTAGAGTCTACAGGAGAGAGAGGACCCTGCTAACCATAAGAGTTTAGAGTCTACAGGAGAGAGAGGACCCTGTTGACCATAAGAGCTTACACTTATGTATCTCAGACACTGTTTATGACTTGCTCTCAATTCAGAAAAATGTGAAGGTTATCAGAAAATTAGGGTGGCCTAATATCCGACTTAATGAACCCAAAATGCATAAAAATTGTGAGGCACCGGCACATTTCTGTCAGAGAGTAAGCCAACTACTAGGTGAGGTATACTTAGACTATACAGTCTTAAAATTAGATCCATTGCACAATATGAACCACTCTGACAAATCTGCCGAATTTTAAAGCTTTCTAGCCTATGTTTGCCTTAAGAACACCTAAATACTCAACAACCCCTTAAAGCTCTCAAAAGGAACTTGTTATTTTAAAAAGACTTTAACCTGGCAGCAATCCTGCTAATCATAACCACTAGAGATGAGTGGATCAAGTAATGTTTGAATTTGCTTGTTTGTGCAGATATCCCCAGGAAATTCATGTCCCTTATTGCGCTCTGGGGTCTATCCAGATGCCACAGCATAATAAATGTCAGATACAAAAAGTAACAAATAACTTTATACTCACTTCATCCCTCACCTCTCCAGCCTATCCGCACCTCACCATCACTCATTTGTTCCTCGATCACCATTGAAATCCAGGTTAGTCCAGGTTATCCAGCATTGATGAGGCCTGTGAGGATACTGCGCAAATGTGTGCCGTGACCTTACGTGTGTATGTGCATTGGGATTTCAGTGTGAGTGGCGGTGATAACAAGATGTGACAAAGTGTCAAGGATGTGTAACGATTGACAGACAGTCCCGTGGTGTCCAGTTGTAGAAGGTCACAGTGTTTGTCTGCACAAACTGCTTCCTGACATTCTATTCTTCCGGCTGTGGTGTAAATGTTATCCTATGCATCTTCTCTGTTGCGGTTTATCCATTTCCTTTTAGCACTTGGCAGATATCCTCACCTTTCAGCTGCTAATCAGCATCACTTCCCATGGTATCATTAAATGCTCCCATTTTCCCTGTTTGTTTGTTGGTAATATATTCCTATACAGGCTTTGGATGCAAGCAGTTGGCTTGCAATCATCTGAAGAAATGTTGTTTGTTGCTGTTTCTCTCCCCGAGTCTTCTTGGAGATATGTTATTTGTTCACTCCCCCTGTTTGTGCTATTTGTGACTTCTTTAGAGCTTAGTGGGGTTGACTAAGTGCTCATCCCATCCATTCCTTACCTAGGACCTAGTTCAGGGTCAGTTAGGGCCAGGTATCCTACTGGGAGCATAGGTGCGGAACCTATCTAGGAAGGTCAGGGGAGCCAGGGGGCAGCGGAAGGTTTGGTTACATTTCCTACTTCCCTTCCCTGTTGCGGTACACATGGTGCTTTTTCATACCTAGCATGACACAAAGACTTAAAAGGGTTGTCCACTAGTTTAAAATTGATGGCAAGGGTAGGTCATCAATGGCTAATCGTCTCACTGTCCAAAAGCCGGTACCCCCACGGATCTGCTGTTTTCTGTGTCAATGGCAGCAGGTGACTGGAAATGCTCAGTTCCGGAGCTGTCCTGTCTTTTGATCCACCTCCTATTGATTTGAATGGAAGGCGGATGTACTGTACCTAGCTGCTGCTAATATGAAAAGGCAGAGCAACTCTGGAACTAAACATTTCCGGCCATCTGCTGCCACTGATTAATCGGGTTGCTTGGTGTCAGACCCTGGCCGATCAGACATTGAAAACCCATCCTAAGGATAGGCCATCAATGTTAAAGTACTGGACAACCTCTTTAATGGGCAACAGTGAAAAGGGGAAGGACTGAAGGGGTAAAAAGTAAGGTGAGTATAAGAATTTTTTTTAAAATCTCATGGCCCATTATGGTCCAAAAAAATTTCGCCCATCGACATGGAAACAAATTACAAAAAAAGATTTTTGGGAAAGTTTAGTAGAATGAAATTCCACTCGAGTATATTCGCTCATGTTTAACACCCACTGTTTCTTGAATGTCATCATGCCTAGCAGTATGTAGGCTCTACAGTTGAAGGAAAAAAATAAATCACGATTTTTGGGCTGCACTAGCCTTGATCCAATAATATAAAGAAGTGTTTTTTTAACATGTTTCCAGGATGGACTTGCGTCTTTCTCACATGGAAATAACCAACGCTACAGTGTACATAGGAGAAATGGGGGTTTAAATATCCTGAAATAGGCGTCCAAAATACTGGAAGAAATATCCACTGATGATTTGAAAGTGTGGGAAGGAAAGGAAGGGTCAAAGAGTGGGAAAAATGTCATGAACAATAAGTATAGGTGCTGGAAGAGATATAGTCAAAAAGTAAAAAGGTGACTATAGAAAAATTAATTTATTTAAAATGATGATTGGAAAAAAACGGAGATGGAAATGGAGATAGAACACTGTTGGAGAAATGAAGAGGAAAAAACACAAAATTCCCCAGAAGTAATCAGATAATGGAGAAAACTAAGAAGGAAGAGGAGAAGAGGGTGTGGAGATTAAAGATAAGGAAAAGTGGTAAAGAATTGTTTCCGATGTATAGTGTGAAGGAAGGGACAGGTGAACGGGTTGTGCGGTCAACAGGCCCAGTGTAGAAGGAAAGAGAAAAGCAAAATATGAGGAAAAGTGTAGTTTTATGGGAAGAAGGTGAGTGAAGTGGGGAAAGAATGACATTGTATAAAAATTAACTAACAGAAGATAGTAAAATAGGTTGGATACTGGAAAATTCAGCTATATAGGGCTTTATAGTTGGCACTCAAGGTTCAGTGGACTTGATTACAAAGCTTGTGTACAGAACACTGTTCACAGCCCGGACCACCACCCTGTTGACTGGAACCAAGTGGCTGCATTTTCTACTTATGGCCAAATATCAAGTGAGACAGCCTTTTATGTTTAGAATGGTATTTACCTGCCATTTAGCTCTACGACTGCAGGTAAATACCATTATTTTATCAACAGAATCAGAGATGAGAGGACCCATGGAAGTTCGGTTTTGCCGGGTTCAGACGGACTTAAGTTAAAAGTTCACTTCAGGACCCGGACTTGAACTCAACTTGATCCCAGAGCCCAAACCCCATAAAAGTCAAGAACTAAAGGGCTCGAATTGAGTAACAAGTATAATGGATGTCAATGATTGAGCAGTTCGGATCTCCGCCTACATACAACCAACCATAAACAGAGCATATCCAGGGCAGGGAGAGTTCTTTTTTTTTAGACAAAATATCCACAAAATGGGGAGAGCCATTCAGAGACTGTAAGCGGCGCTCGGTGGGCTGAGCACTGAGCATAATCAAGGTCAATAGATTGGTTAGTATAGAATAGAATAGTACCCTAACCCGGACACAGACGTTTTTTAAAGTCCACGTTCCAGTCCAAATCTTGGACACCCGTTGTTTGGTACGAACCCCAAACTTTCCAGTTCGGGTTCACTCATCACTAGGCAGCATCCCTTTAAGTAGCCAATTTACAAAGAGATAACAGTAGGTCTAAAAAACATACAAGAATATCTGTCTTAAAGGGAACCTGTCACCAATTTTGGGGCCTATAAGCTGCGGCCACCATCAGGGGTCTCTTATATACAGCATTCTAACATGCTGTATATAAGAGCCCAGGCTGCTGTGTAGAACATTAAAAAACACTTTATCACTTTATAATACTCACCTAGGAGGTCGCTCCGATGCAGACTGGTCAAATTGGTGGCGCCGTTCTCCAGAACCGGCACCTCCTCTTTTGTTCAACTTTGTTCTCCTTCTTCTGAAGCCGGGGTGCATACGTCATACACACTTGCCAGCATTGAGGTCCTGCGCAGGTGCCCTTTGATCTACCCTGAGCAGGGCAGATCAAAGTATTGTAGTGTGCCTGCACAGGACCGGCGAATGTATATGACGTAGGATGCGTCATGCACACAGGCTTCAGAAGGAGAATGAAGATGGCCAAAAGAGGAGGTGCCGGCACCAGAGAACAGAGACGCCTCTCTAACTCAACTCCACTGCAGCGACCGGTTTAGGTAAGTATTATAAAGTGTTTTTTATGTTCTACACAGCGGCCTGGGCTCTTATATACAGCATGTTAGAATGCGGTATATAAGAGCCCACTAGTGGTGGCCGCAGCTTCTAGGCCCCAAATCTGCTGACAGGTTCCCTTTAAACATCCAACACAAACACGTCCTGTCTCTGACCTATTTTCATCATCTTACATTATGTTAATTTGTTTACTACTTTTCCAAACTAAAAGTGTCATTGGAAGGCTGTTTCCAACATGAATGTCCCAAGTGAAACATCTGACATTCTGCAACCTGTTCTGCCTTTCCTTGGAACAATGTGTACAGGGCCAAGCCATCTACACGTGCCGGAACATACGCCTTCTTTTCTCTGCAACTACTGAAGTGTAAATTCTATTACAAATGAGCTGTTTGCTAATTACTCTGAGTTCAAATCACATGTCTTTAGCCCAGCACTAATGAGGTGGAAGGGTTTTTTTTCCTTTCAGTTGTTTTCATTTTTTAATTATCATTATTATTTTTTTCTCTGTGCATTGTGCAAGCAGCATTTCATGATATTTTTAGGAGTGAGTCGTCTGCTAATTAATAATTCATAAACGAGTATTCCAAAGAGACACTGATTAAAATGTATGTCTGTCTTCAAAAGGAATAATGTGTGAAAATGATTAAGATTTATAATTACATCTATTGGGTAAAATATGCTTGTCCCACATATAGACCATGCATCTTGTGCTCAGGCATCGTTAAAAAAGCCAAGCCATTCTTAACTAACTTGTTAGATATTAGTGACTGGTTGAATGCAAGAAACACAAATGGGTTTACTTTAAATGGTTGTTATAGACTTTTATTTTTTAGGTAGTATTTTCCTCATTTGATCTGTTCAAATTTATTTTTGGAGTTACTAGCGTCTGAGCAGACATCAGACCAATCTTTCCCCAACTCTTCTATGCATTGGATTAGTACTTCTTCCTAAGCTACACTTTGTTCCTGACTATTGGCTTTCCCAAAGCTTTAATGTAAATGATCTTTTCAGCTGTATATTGGTCCAGACCAGGGGCGGACATAGCATTGGTGCACTAGAGGTAATGGGGCCACCTCCAAATTACAAAGGAGCTTCTGTTATGCATAAAACTGGTTCCATTATGATGAATTATTTGACTGCAAAGGGCCCATATACTGTCCATGTACAGAAGTCCTCTTACATCTACATTATGTCCTTCCTTGGTGAACGCCACTCTTTTCCCAGCTCTATCAACAAAATTACTATTTTACCAGCTCTGCTTTTCTCCAGGTCAGTCCTTTAACAGTTTAACTATATTCCAGACCACACATTACAACTACGCTATATACTAGACCTCTCTTTTCCCACCTCTTCCATGCTGTAGACCACTCTTTTCTCAGCTCCAATCTGCTCTATATCACTCCTTTGTCAACTTTCCTATGTTCCACAATTCTCTTTCCCATCTCTCTTCTTCTCAGCTCTACTTTGCTACCAACCACTCTGCACAGCTCTATTAAGTTACAGGACACTCTGCACAGCTCTACTAAGTTACAGGACACTCTGCACAGCTCTACTAAGTTACAGGACACTCTGCACAGCTCTATTAAGTTACAGGACACTCTGCACAGCTCTATTAAGTTACAGGACACTCTGCACAGCTCTATTAAGTTACAGACCACTATGCACAGCTCTATTAAGTTGCAGGACACTGCACAGCTCTACTAAGTTACAGACCGCTCTCCACAGCTCTATTATGTTACAGACCACTCTGCACAGCTCTATTATGTTACAGACCACTCTGCACAGCTCTATTATGTTACAAACCACACTGCACAGCTCTACTATGTTACAGACCACTCTGCACAGGTCTATTATGTTACAGACCACTCTGCACAGCTCTACTATGTTACAGACCACTCTGTAAAGATTTTATATATTCTAGACCATTATTTTCTCAGCTCTATTACATACTAGAGTACTCTTTTCACAGCGCTACTAAATTCCATACAACTTTACCCCAACTGAACTATGTTCCAGGCCATTCATCAAAGCTATTCTGTACACTAGACAACAGTTTTCCATCTCCATGTTCTATAGCGCTCTTTACCCAACTCTCCTATGTTCCAGCCTACTCTTCTCCCAACTCTATGTCCCAGGGCATTCTTCTCAACTGTTTTACCAGTTCTACAATGTCTCAGGCCACTATTTTCCAAGTTTTTCTATGTTCAAGACCACTCTTTTCCCAACCTTTCTATGTTCCAGACCACTCATCTCCCAACTCTATATCCCAGATCATTTTTTTACCAGTTATACCTTGCTCTAGATCACTTTTGTCCTAGCTCCACTCTGTTACAAATCACACTTCTTCTAACTCTATGTCCCAGTACATTTGTCTCATAACTCCATGTCCCAGACCACTGTTTTACTAGTTCTACAATGTACCAGACCACTGTTTTTCAAGTTCTACTATGTTCTAGACCACTCTTCTCTCAACTCTTTATCCCAGACCATATTTTTACTAGTTCTACCTTGTTCCAGATCTCATTTATCCTAGTTTTAAAGACCACAGTCATCCCAAAACTAATTTGTTCTAGACTACTCTTTTCTCAGCTCCACTTTGCACTCACATTACACCACTACAACCTCTTCCTCCTCAGTTCTATAATGTTCAATGGCACTATTTCTGCAGCTATGTGTACCAGATCATTACAACCATGGCTATATTCTTTTCACTTGTTTTCTAACTTCAGACTGAGTGTTTTAAAAAATGTTATCCCGGTAGCGCATCAAATTAGAAGGACAATTCTAAATTAACCCTAGAATGAGCAACCATAGAAATCTACCATAGAAAACAAGTGACCTAGCAGGCCTGCGAGACCCCAGGTATGCGTTCTAGGGTTAAAATGCACATGTTCATTTAATTCTTTTTATTTTACCTTAGTGCCTTTATTTTGCTGCTATTAAATGCCCAAACTGAATATTAAGCAAAAGAAAAGGAATACAAAAAAACATTCACGCACTAACAGACACATAACATTTCTTGCAGAGCTGTTGGTTATGCACAGCTGTCAAATTTTGCTGTTTATTGTAATGCAGCCTCCTCATTATGTCACAACACTGTACTGCCTGCAGTCTCCCCATCCAGCAAAACACATAGCAATATGTTAAAAATGCTTATTATTAGGCAAATGGAGGATAGAGAAACCTTTTTTTCAATTTTTTTTAGTAGATACCATAAGTTTATATTTTGAACCTGTGTTCAACTAATCAGAGAAACAAATCACCTAAGTACATTATTTGTTAAATTAATATTAATATTTTTTAAATGCATTTTTTCAAGGTATTTTTTACATTTCAGCAAGTGTTTCTATTAATTACTGATGTAAATGTTTGGAAATTTTATGGTCGCACAAAGTCCCCGGTTAATCAAGAGTGGCTTTTTTATGGCAGCCGTAATGAAGGGTGCGCTAGTGTAAGATATGGCAAATTTATTAAGAGGCATGCACCCCTTAATGAATTTGATACATCTTTCTATTACCATACACCACTGTCAGAAATGACTCCATTTCTGTTGTAATTTATATCACATTTGTGGAATTAATTACAATGAATTTGTTGGCTACTTCCAACTTCAACTCTACCCAACTCTATATAATCGGCTGGGCTGTCTGCAACTTTTGTGTCATAAGGTGACTGTTAGGATAACAGGGGAAAGGGGCTCCTATGCTGTCCCTCACACTAGAGAACCCTAGGCTATCCCTAATCTCAGGGTTACTCCTGATGGTGGAGATGCCTGAATCCCATTACTGGCTATGCTCTTGACCAGTACTACGCTGATACCCCCTCCCACTAGTGAAGGATGAAGCAGGAGTGTGATAGAAAACAGATAAAGACAGACAAGGGAAACCCAAAACTCTGACACACTGCACACACACAGTAATAGACAACAAAAGACTCAGGAGTAAAGCAAGATCAGAAAGGAAACAGCAAAAAGGCAACAAGGGTTAACGCCACAACTGCACTCAGCAACAAGTATAACAACCACCATATAGTTTGGATCAGTAAACATTAGAAAGCTTTAAGGATTTAGTAAACTTATTTGCAACATATACCCATATACCAATAAATAGGATCAGCAATCATCCCTTACTGATAAGGCTGCGGTCAGACGGCCATAGATTCTCCATGCGAGAAAATCGAGCCGACTATGCAGATTACACTCTGACCAGATGTTATAGACATGGTCATATGAAGATACCCAAAGTCCAGGACAAAATGGCATTTTCACCCATATTTGCATTGCATTGAATACAGGGATATTTGAAAGATGTTTGTTCCTATATTTTAGTATCTAGAATGTACCGGATGGAGTAACACGTATCTTGCTTCATTCTTCCTCTCGCGTCTTAGAAGAACACGGTATTAGGAAATGTTGGGACATATCTGTCTGTCTCCTTTTTCCAGTCTCTTAATATTACAGTAATCTTCATTAATCTACTACGTAATAATTGCTTGGAAACATTAATAATATAATTATGTGCGCCCTTGGAAGGATTTCCAAAAGTCTTTCCCTAGTGTCAGGTATAAATGGCTTCAAGTTCCGTAAATAAAGTAGTCTTTTTTCACGCACTGATCGGAGCAGACTGTAGTTATTGATCTGATCGTTGTGTAGGTGTTGTATGTATACACATATCAGACTCATAATTTGGAATATGGACAATTACGAACGGTTTGTGCAGTTTAGTGTGCACCCCTAAATCTCAGAGTTTGACGTAGGAGCATGCAACATTGAAAAGCGGGAAATTCTTACTTACTAGTACATCCGCAGGATAATTTTATGTGTTACGGATCTCAATTCCAAAGCTCCTGTCAATTATATTTTACAGCCGTTCAAGTTACATAGTTACTTAGGTTGAAAATAGACCTGGGTCCATCTAGTTCAACCTTCCTCCACCAATTATACATTTTCTCATTAAGTCATTTATAACCATCAATGTTGTGTGTAGTGAGGAAACCATCCAGCCCTTTTTAAAAGCTGTTATAGTATCTGCCATTACTACCTCTTGTGGTAGGGTATTCCACAGTCTGACTGCTCTAACTGTAAAGAACCCTTTCCTATTTAGCTGTCGGAATCGCTTTTCTTCCACTCGCAGTGAGTGCCCCCTGGTCCTTAGTATTGTCTTTGAAAGGAATAAGTCATGTGCCAGTCCTTTATATTGACCACACATTTATTTATACATATAAATGAGATCTTCTCTGAGACGTCTTTTTTCTAAGCTAAACATATCTAACTTTTCCAACCTGTCATCATATGGGAGGCCTCCATTCCTTGTAGTAGTCTAGTTGCCCGCCTTTGAACTGACTCTAACTTCTGAATGTCCTTTTTAAAATGTGGAGCCCAAAAATGGATCCCATATTCCAGATGTGGCATTACAAGTGACTTAGGCTACTTTCACACTTGCGTTCAGCGCAGTCCGTCATTATGGAGAATAGCGCAGTCCGTTAACGCACTGCGCTATTCTCCATAGACTTGTATGGACGATGCACTGTAACGCAAGTGTCAGCGTTGCATCCGCTGGACGACGCAGTGTCGTTATTTTGACGCTGCGCCGGGCGGATGGAACGCTGCATGTAAAGTTTTTTTGAGCAGCGGAAACCTTTATTTTTCACTGCGCATGCTCTCTTTTTTTTTTTTTAATCACAAACTTTATTTTATTTCTCGGTGGCCGAACGTTCAGCTGAGCGCTCAGCCGCCGGCATGTCAGGGCACTCAGCTGAGCGCTCGGCCGCCGGCATGTCAGGGCACTCAGCTGAGCGCTCGGCAGCCGGCATGTGAGAGCGCTCGGCCGCCGGCTATTAAGAGCAATCAGCTGATCATTCACAATAGTCGGCTGCTGGTACTGTAAAGAAGAAAAAATAAATAAATAAATAAATAACGCTTTCTGTTATTTTGTACGATCCGTAGCATTGCGTTGTGCCACTATATGCAACGCATCCGTTGCATCCGTCACACAACGCAATGCTACTGAAGCCGTCCAACGCAAGTGTGAAACTAGCTGTTACGGGGGGACCGGCAGATTAGGACCAGGGGGTATATATCCTAATCGCCAGTCGGGGCCCACCGTGCTCCAGATGACAAAGGAGCTGCTGGCACCTGAGGGTTAGGCGGAGACTATAGAGCTGGATGGCTCTGAGATAACCCAGGAACTCTGGGAACCGGTCACGTGTGTTGGGACACGTCAGACCAGACGACAACCCGATTAGCGTTTTGGTGCACCTAGCGCTACACCAACCACGTGTGCAGGAAACACATCAGGCCGGGTGGTAACCAGGTAGCGTTGACCGGAAGACCGCCACGAAAGCGCCCTGTCGGCCACGTGTGTAGGACATGTCAGGCCGAGCGGTCCTTTGATTAGCGTTTCTGGCCACCTCCCGACTGGCCATGTGTGTGTAGGACACGTCAGGCCAGATGGGTACACCAGTAGCGTTGACCGGGAAGCCGAGGAGGATAAGGAACACCCTGTTAACTCCACAGGGGTCCTGGGGTACGCTGTCCATGCGCGTAGGGGGCACAACCGGACAGGTGGCGCAGCAGGTGCGTTGTCCGTGTGTGTAGGGGGCACAATCGGACAGGTGGCGCAGCAGGTGCGTTGTCCGTGTGCGTAGGAGGCACAATCGGACAGGTGGCGCAGCAGGTGCGTTGTCCGTGTGCGTAGGGGGCACAATCGGACAGGAAGCACAGCAGCCGCAGCCCAGTTAACACCACTGGGCTACTATAGCAAGACTGGAACGGCAGGAGGGAAGCACGGCGCTTGACCCTGATGTGCCGAGCCACGAATCTTGGCGTGACAGGCACCGTTCGCCTAACCCTACCTACCGCTTCCCAACATAGGCTTATGCCGCAATGAGGCTCTAACATGGAGGTGTGCTCTGACTGAGCAAAAGTGAAGACTGCGCACCTCCATGTTGTCTCCAGCCCCTTTTATAACCTGGGTCCGCCCCAAACCCAGGGTGGAACCACCAAGATCCAATAGCAGAGTGCCATGTCATCAGTGACGTCACATGCGACCTATCCGGAACCGCCACGTCATTGATGACCTCATGGCAGCCACGCCCCAAACACTTCACCAGTCATCGTCTGACGACCAATACTGAGGTGCCAGATCATAGGGGCGGGCCTCTGCGAGCCAGTCCGGAGTTGCCACGTCATCAGGACACCTGACACCCTCTGCCCTATCAGGGCCTGCCACCTCACGGACATGCTCAGTGAGGTCCTTACCGGACCTAGCCTCTGGTGCACTAAGTGCCTGAGCATGCCCAGTAGCCTGAGCAACAGGCTCAGAAAGCAGACTATCAGTTTGAGCATGCTCAGTAGGCACATCCCAGAACTTAGACACAGCACGAAGTCCAAGTACCTGTGCAAAGAGGCTGTTAGGGTTAATTGTGGGAGCATGCTCAGTAGCCTGAACTGAGGACTTAGTCTCAGACATAACACAATCAGGCTGAGCATGCTCACTAGGCAAAACACCGGGCTTATACTCTGGCTGGGGTAAATCGGCGCACGCATGCGCACTAGCCGCCTCTCCACACTTAGACGTGGTGGAAGGAACAGCCAACTGGATGACCCGAGGCACGGCCAAGAACGGCAGCCGGCGCTTGGGCGCAACAGGAACCGCAGCAGGCTGCTTGCGGCTATGGCGGCGCCGGTTCGTAACACTAGCCTTATAGAGGGGTAACAATACGTTGGGATCACGGGATCTAATCTCTCTTTTTATACACCCTACAATCTTGTTTGCTTTAGCAGCTGCTGCCTGACATTGAGTGCTGCTGCTCAGCTTATTTGTAATAAGAATACCCAAGTCCTTCTCCTGTTCTGTAGTCCCGGGTTTACTTCCATTTAATGTATACGTAGCTAAAGGATTACTCCGTCCTAGGTGCATTACTTTACATTTATCAACATTAAATCTCATTTGACAAGTATCTGCCCATTCTGACATCTTATCCAGATCTTTTTGTAATATTGTACTGTCAAGGTCAATTTTTAATATCCTACATAGTTTGGTGTCATCAGCAAAGACTGACACTTTACTATCAATCCCATCCACAAGGTCATTAATAAAGACATTAAAAAGAATCGGTCCTAGCACAAATCCCTGCGGTCCCCCACTGCTGACTATAGCCCATTTAGAGAATGTACCATTTATGACTACTCTTTGTTTCCTATCTTTTAGCCAATTCCTTACCCAGTTGCATATAGTTTCCCCTAGTCCTTGCTTCTGGAGCTTTAGTATAAAGTGATTTCATAAGATTTCCTAAAATCTTATTTACCTTGCAGGCACTTTAAGACACAAGTGAATACACAGCAGAAAATCTACTGCAATTGTGCACTGTAGGCGCTTAGCGCTATTGGAATTAACCTAAAATTCACGAGACCTCCCAGGTCACCCTGTTGCTTTGCCTAACGGAGATGATCGTTGAGCGCACATCTCCATTCTAAAGAGCGCTTAACACTAATTTTAGTTGAACAAGCTGTTATTTACTGCTTTCTTTGTAATTACTCCTCTGATGGAGAATCACAACATCTGCGTACAGTGGTATTTGTTTAGTATCATTTGCATACACAGATAAAAGAGCAGCCACATCAAGTCTGCTCTCCCTGATATATGGAACACGGCATTTCTTATGCGGTATGTCTATATTATGACATCTCCTTTAGTAAGCAGGTTTATCTACTAATTAAAAAGACTCGGCATATTGTCATGTTTTATTAACATACATAAGAGGAATCATATATATAAAAGCTCCTGTAATTACTTTCTGTATAAATTCCGCTTTGTGATGTAATTGATTCATTAAATCATTACGTTGTATATTTTCCTACAAGAAATATATTTAATTTCCTTGAGTAGCGTAAAATTACTTGGCTCAGAGCCTCATTTTTTTAATGTGCATGACAAATGACATGATAGCAGGACACCAAGCAACCTTTGCCCTCTTCAGCTACACATAAATTTGTAAACAGTGTATTCTATAAATGGGCTAAAGTCAGCAGTGGGGTGCCGCAGGGATCTGTGCTAGAATTATTATTTTTAATCTTTTTATTAATAACCTTGTGGATGGGATTGATAGTGAAGTGTCAGTCTTTGAAGATTACACCAAACTATGTAGGATATTAAAATCTGACCTTGACAGTATAATATTACAAAATGATCTGGATGAGATGTCGGAATGGGCACACACTGGACAAATGAGATTTAATGATGATAAATGTAAAGTCTGCACCTAGGAAGGAGTAATCCTATAGCTGCATACACATTAAATGGAAGTAAACTCGGATCTACAGAACAGAAGGACTTGGGTATTCTTATTACAAATAAGCTGAGCAGCAGCACTCAATGTCAGGCAGCAGCTGCTAAAGCAAACAAGATTTTAGGGTGTATAAAAAGAGAGATTTGATCCGTGATCCCAATGTATTGTTACCCCTCTATAAATCACTTGTAAGGCCACATTTAAAGTATGGGATCTAGTTTTGGGCTCCGCATTTTAAAAAAGACATTCAGAAGTTAGAGTCATTTGAAAGGCGGCAATTAGACTACTACAAGGAATGGAGGCCGCCCATATGATGAGAGGTTGAAAAAGTTGGGCTTGTTTACTTAGAAAAAAGACGTCTCAGAGGAGATCTCATTGAAATGTATAAATACGTATGTAGTCAATACAAACAACTGGCGGATGAATTATTCCTTCCAAAAACCAGGGGGCACTCATTGTGAGTGGAAGAAAGGCGATTCTGGTAGCTAAATAGGAAAGGGTTCATTACAGTTAGAGCAGCCAGACTGTGGAATGCCCTACCACAAGAGGTAGTAATGGCTGACACTATAGCTGCTTTTAAAAAGGGCTGGATGATTTACTCTGTGCCATAACGTTGTGGGTTATAGATGATTTTGTAACAAAAAAATATATACCGTATTTTTCGGATTATAAGACGCACTTTTCCTCCCAAAAATGTGGGAGGAAAATGAGGGGTGCTTCTTAAAATCCTAATATAGCGTTACCTGGGGGTCCTGTCTGTGCGGCGATCGGGTGGCCGGGTGCCTGTGGCTGCGTGCAAGTGGCCGGGTACCTGTGCTTGCGTGCAGGCGTTCAGTCGGATACCTGTGGCTGCGTGCGGGCGGCAGTCGGGTGCCGGTGCCTGTGTGCGGGCGGCAGCCGGGTGCCTGTGCCTCCATGCGGGCGACAGCCTGGTGCCTGTGCCTCCGTGCGGGCAGCAGCCGGGTGCCTGTCAGTGCCGGCTGCCTCTCTGTGCGGGTGGGCGGGCAGCCTCCTCGCTGCTACTCTGTGCGTGCAGGCGGCTGTGCAGAAGGTTATCCTGTGTTACAGTGTGTCCGCGATCCCAGTTTCAAATGATGGCGCCGGGAGCGGGCACGTGCGCAGATGGAGCCCTTGGATGAGTGCTCCATTTGCGCATGCGCCGCTCCAGGCGCCATGATTTGAAGCAGGACCGCAGACACTGGGACACTCACCGCACCGACTTGCTGCACCACTCACCCGCCGCCGCAGCTGCTGCCACCGCCACCACGGCCCCCGCCGCACCTGCATACCACGGACCCCGCTGCACCTGCATACCACGGACCCCGCCGCACGTGAATATCACGGACCCCACCGCACGTGCATACCACGGACCCCGCCGCACCTGCATACCATGGACCACGCCGCACCTGCCACCAAGGACGCCACCGCCATTGACCCGCCGCACCTGCCAGCACAACCTCTGCCTCCCATGACCCCGCTTCACCACCACTGCTGCCCCCCTCAGGTAAGACAACACCAAAATATAAGACGGACCCCATTTTTACTTTTTTACCCTTTTTATGTCTAAATTTGGGGTGCGTCTTATAATCCGGTGCGTCTTATAAAGCGAAAAATATGGTAATTGGTGAAGAAAGGTTGAACTAGATGGATCTAGGTCTTTTTTCAACCTACGTAACAATGTTTATTTAGGCAAATAGGTAAATTCATCTGTCCATTCAGAGAACTAGAAGAGTATTCAGCCAAGGTGCAGAGGAAAGAGATGACCACATGTTGTTTAGGCAGAGCACAGCAGTCAAGCTGACTGTCACTGGCTCTGCACATTGAAACTGAAAAGGCAGAGAGCAGCAGCTGGTGTAAACGTCAACTCAATTGCTGCACTCTGCATAAGGCATCAGTTAAACTGACAAAGCGGAGATCAACAAGTGTTCAATGGACATAGTGCAGGAGCCCCTGATGATTTAACTCCTCTGTTTTGCAAAAGCAGATTTTGAAATGAAATATGAGATTATCCTCAATAAGGCTGTGCCCTCACATTGTCGGCCTGTTGCATTTTTTCTTTTTGCTTTATTTTTCTCCAATATTCCGAAATCACAGCAAAAAACGCAACTTGACCGAACTGTGTCAAAACAGACAAAGGGTATATTGAAGTTATGCAACTATGCTGCATTTTTGGCCACATTCTTCCAAAATTTTAGAAACATACAATGTGATCTAAAAGTAGTCATTGTGGCCAGGTTATAGCTGGAAGAAGACTTTCCACCACCAAAGAATGAGCTACGTACAATGCAAAGGACCTAGTCATTTGCCCCCAGTTAAAACCCTGAATCCAGAGGCCAAAGCATAATGCCATGGTGGCACTTTCTCCTTCAGATATCAGGTGGATGAAGCTGTACAGATCAAATCTAACGAATATTGTATATAGTATGCCCATGTCCAGGCATGCCACTCTCAACATGGAGAAACATTATCCCTTAGATTATAGTGTTTAGACTCTCAAAACAGGTCACTGTTTACAGATATTAGGTTAATGGAAGGCTACCTCTTTTTAAGCTTTTTTTTAAATTTAATGTATATATTTTTATCTAAAAGTTGTTCTTGCTCAGGTTTCATAAAACACATTGAACTGTTTGTTTTCTAAATGTTCTATGTATCACAGTACATAGACTGCAATAAGGGTTAACAGTGAATTGTCGGTGGGCTCATCTAAAAAGAATTTGCTCTTGGAAGCCTTTAAAGGAGTTGCCTGGTGAAAACAAGTTACATCTTGACCGGAAAGGGTTGGACTACTGGTAACCACACCGACGTGGAATGCTTTTATGCCTGTTAGAAATGAGCAGCAGGGCTCATGTACGATGACTGCTCCATTCATTCCCCATGGGGTTGCAGAGCATTGCATCTTGTTTTAACCAAGGAGCCGAACAGGGAATGATCAAACTGTCAATTGGCCAACAAACTTGGTGCTTCATTTTGTACCTGATTTGGGGATAAAAATGCCGTTAGGTGTGGTCAAACTTCCACCGATCAGTAAGTTTTTGCCTATCCTGTGGATCGATGATTTCCTGTTTTCACCAGGCAACACCTATAAACTTGTCTAAACTTATCAGAGGACTAATCAACAAACTAAGGTTCAATTTTGATTTAGTCATCAATCAGAATAGGTGGTGCTCATGGTGTCTAAGAAAAAGAATTCTAAACAGGTATTATAAGACTTCGGAATGATAAATCCTAATTGCTATATAGACAGACTTTTATGAATAAACCCATTTCTTGGCTCTTGCAACATCTTCTGTCTGGGAACCTTCACACCCCTCCATCCAGGTCACGTAAGAAGTAAGAGCTTGATGTTCTGTGTATTCAAATTGTTCTGTACATCACAGTTTAGGAATGATTCTTCTTTTTTGTGTTTATCTTGCATTAGGTATATACCATATAATGGCAAATAGAGGCCATTGTGGATAGTGTTGCAGCAGGTCTGTTAAGGATTACTGGATTTGAGGTTACTGCTCGTGTCAATCAACCATCTATGTCTTTCAGTTATTATGTTCTTACCTATGATTAGACCTGCTGGTTATCTGCTCATCTTCCTCATGTTTCAATCCTCTTATAAAATCCTTTCTGTCAGCTTCATTTCTTAACAATACATCTTGTATTCTCCTTCAGGTACTTTGTAGGAGCTATGTTAGAGTTTGATAGCTGTCAATCACCTGGATCTTCACAAAGGTAGAAGTTAGTAGTGTGCGCGGCTTCTTTGTAGCTCAGAAACTCACAGAAGACGATAATAATAATTGTGCTAACAATATGAGAAGTATGGATGAACATGGAAACAGTCAATGTGATGAAATCCTAGCTGTGACTGTATGGCTTAAGTCACATTCACATGTCCGTGTTTCCGGTACGTGCGGCATCCGTAAGGAGCGTACATGTGACATTTTTTTCACGGATGCCAAACGTACCCATTATAACCTGTGGTACAGCACACATATCCGTGTGTGTCCGTGTGATCCACATGGAGACATGCCCATTTTTTTCCATGGATGACAAGGTCCAATATAAGTCTAGGAGGTTGTGAAAAACACCTACGGCACACAGATAGCACCCATGTATCATCCATGTGCTGTACTTGTTTAAAGGGCTTGTCCACTACTTTTACATTGCTGGCCTATCCTTAGAATATGTCATCAATGTCTGATCGGCCCGGGTCCGACACCTGTTGATCTCAATGGGAAGCAGATGTGCAGTACTCAGCCACGACCACTATCAGAAGATGGAGCAGCTCCGGAACTGAGCATTTCCAGCTGCCTGCTACTGCCACCGGGACCGAGAACAACTGATCGGTGGTAGTGCATGGTGTCAGATCTCAGCTAGGCCATCTGTTGTGAATGTCAGTTATGTTTTGGCTGCTGGGAAGCTCCCTCTTGTGGCCAGGAATGGTTTGGACATAGACCAGGTGTGTTGAGCAATGGGCGTTTCCATTGCAAACTCTCTGCTTATTTAAATCCTGGTCTGATAGCAAGCTATGCTGGATGTCAGTTGTTCTTTGTTCACCAGCCTGCTTCATTCTGCTCCACACCACATCTACCCCAGATAAGTGTTTTGCTCTTTATTTGTTGTTTGGTTCTTTTACTCTTATCTGAGTTTGTCTTTTGCTGTGGTTGTTTTCAGTTTATTGGCTTGCAGGGATTTTCCCTCTCAGTTGCTTAGCTTGGAAACGCCCTGCAGTTTTGTTTGGAGTAAAGCTCCTATAAGTCCATGTGTTTGTGGCTTTTTGAATTTGTAATGATTCTTATTTTCTGTTCATTGGTATGACAAGAGCGCCTGGTATAGGACGGAGTGCAGATCGTGTGATCTGAGGGCCTTTTTGTACTATCAGGAATTTGGAATTTTGCAGGGTTTTTCTCTGGCCACCATCAGCCCCTTTCCTGTCCTTTCCTATTTTAGTCAGTGGGGGCCTCACCTTTTGCTAATCCTATCATCTATCTGTGTATTGGAGTTATTCATCTTTCCTTCCTTTAGGATAGCTAGTTCTCCGGCTGGGTTCGCGGTGCACAGGATGTTAGTTCACCCCTCGGCTACTTCTAGTGTTGATGGTTAATAAGGGGATGGCGGCCAGATTAGTTGCCAATGCTCTTGTCACCTTTTACTAATGAGTTATGGTGGTCTTCCATGGTTCCGGATCATAACAGCCATCAATGTAAAAGTAGGGGACAACCTCTTAAATGTTGAATATATTGGAGAAGTGTTGTACTTCATTTTCTATATCCATACCAGAAAAACACGTATGGCACATGGATGTCACATGGATGACACACATGGATTACACATGGATGACGCATGAATGACACACATGGATGGATGACAAAAACAAACATGAATGGTGAAAATGGGCCGTGCCACAAGTACGCGTTTTTCTTGTGAAGAGGGCCTACCTAGTACATGTCTACATTGTACATACACCCACTATTTAGCCTTCAAGTCCATGTCATGGTATCCTCAGCCTTTTTTCTGTGCGGAATTGAGTAGAATATTGCATGAGCCAAATGAAGAAGAGCACATCCTTTCTCCGCAGCCCTCATTTACTAGATTCTTGACTGCCTCGGTTACACCGTCTATCAAAAAGTATTCATTATCTTTCTGTTACATGCAAATCGTATCTATGGTTCAGCAATTCCTCAATTTCTTCAATCGGCTTTGATTTTCGGTTCACTTTGAATTAAACCAGCAGAATTGTTTATGAGGCTAATTATCTTCACATGTGGATTTGTCTGAGACATTTATATCTCCATTTTCTTCTAATGGCCCTTTAAAGTGAGCTGAATTTGCTTCTGGAAATGATGTCAGCTTAAGAGACAATGACATTTTTTCCACAAGAAGACCAAGGGGCAGGCAACTCAAGCTGTCCTGTAGGTTGTGCCAAATTTGTAGAATAGAGTGCATATCAGCTGCCTGAAAATCATTGTTTTGACCACTTCTCATCCTCTGTGACAGAAAAATAATCTACAATACATTGTACTGAGAAAGCAGACATCTGCAGGGAATTACTAGTGCATTGGTTACATGAGACATTATGTCATGGCTCCCAACTGTCCCGGATTCAACAGGACTGTCCCGTGTCCCGGCTGTCAGGATTTTTGTCCCGGCTTCCTCTCACCTTTCCCTTGTTGCCTTCTCTTCATGGGCAGGGTCAGCATTCCTCTGCAGTGCAAAAATTAAGTAATCACCAATCAACATTCCCCTGGTCTGGTCTGGGAACCAAACTCTCAATCTTCATGTTCTACTTTGTTTACATAAAACAGGTCTACCAACAAGCCACTACCCCAACTGAGAGACATCAGAATATTTGGTATTCGTGACTTGTAGTGCAGGCAGGGAAGCCAGAAGCAGATTATACAGGTACATAGAGATAACTCTGTACATAGCAGTGTATCTCCATAGCCCTACATTCTAGAGTTACAGAAAAACTCAGATTGTTTTGTTCCCATAAAACTGCTAAAAATAATGAGAAACATTCACAAAATTGTCATTTTTTTTATTGGGGGAATGTTAAATATTAAAGATGACTTGAACCAACAACATTTAACATTGCAAGAAGGGAACTAAACCTTTGAGCTCTGGTGAAGTCACTGGAGAATTGTGTATACTTGAAGCTCTATTGCAGCCTCTGACGCCACATACAGATGATACTGGTACATAGAGATACATTGTACTTAGCAGTTTTTCTCTATGTCCTGTATTCTAGAGGGAGAATAAAAGAAAGCTTTTGTTTCCTATAAAAGTATTACAAAAATAATAATATATATATATATATATATATATATATATATATATATATATATATAATAATAAAAAGATACATTTTAAGATGCTTTTAAAAAAAATAATAAACATCACAAATTAGCAAATAACATGATCATATTTGGTGTCCATGCAATCATAATGACCCGTACAACACAGCGATCATATCATTTTTGGGGATCGGTAAATGGTTTAAAAACATGTTGTATTTGATATTTTTCTCTATTAAACCCATAAAAAATGTAATAAAAAGTAATTGTGTTCACATGTAGGAAAAATGTTGCTTTTTTTCTGGAGGTGTCCACACCACACAACACAATAACAGTTTTCCCTGATTATTTTTGTTGGGGTTTTTTATGTGTTTTATCTCTTTGTATGTGTTTTTGGTGCAGATATACACAATCCCAACAAAATCCGCACCATCACAGTATATCCACCGTTCCGGGTATGCATCTAATTATTTGCTGTATTAATAAACAAGGATAAACTTTTAATATATTTTCTTGTAGAGGAGTTTAATAATTGTAATTAAAATGATAGTGCGTTTATGATGTTAATAATGCTAATCGAGGGTATACTGTACTAAAAGTAAATGTCTGTCTAGATCCGAAAATGCATCTGGAGACATTTCATTATTTATTGCCCTCTCTAAAGTAGACATACTAAATTAAAAAATAATTTGTTAGCCATCATTTTATTAATTTGGCCCTTTAAAATAGTCAATAATTTGATTGATACTTATAATAGGAGCCTTTCTCCGGGTCATGCAAAGACTTTCCATTGGGATATAAGAACAATGGAAGTCACAAAAGCAGATATGAATGAAACCTGAAGGGCTTTGTTGGTGCCTCCACCCTGGCACACCGCACCCAGGACAAAGGCCCTGAATAGCCCCCCATTTACTCTTGGGATCACATGATGAATATAAGGATTTTACAATACATTAGAATCCCCTTGTTGGCCAACTTTCCACAAACTAGGCAGTATCAAGATATCCAACACAAACTTCAGTGGTTAAGTCCTATTCATAATGATCAGTGCCCCCTTTTACAGAACGTCTGATATCAGCTAAAGTGAGAAAAACTACTAAAATAATCTCTGTCCATGGAGGATCCAGTAACTCCATACAAACTGCTCATCGATAGTGAAGGGCGGACCCACTGGGTTTAAAAAAAAAACAGTTCTGGTATATTGATCCCGGATATCTGGCCAGACGCCGATCCCCAAATAAGTCTATTGGGATCAGAATGATGCTCTTAAAAATGGTGGTAAAAAGGGTATAGGGATTAGAGCAGGTGTGTTCAGTCTCCTGCGCAGCTGTAATGCTACTTCCATCGACTTCACTCCATTCCATGGAATGGTTCATTTTCCTTTGTGGTGATTCCACTTGGAAATAGTTGAAAAAGCAGAGTTTATACAGTGTGGCTCTGCCTTCTAGAAAGTTAGAAGAATGCAGGAGCGGAGTCTACACAGCACTGTCAATGCGATTATAATGATGATGGAGCCACAAGTTCCACAGTAAGGGCTGCTTCTCACTTGCGAGTTTCTCGCAGTAGAGCAATGCGAGAAAAACTCGCATTGAAATCGGACACATGTTAGTCAATGATTCAGCTCTCATCTGCGATTTTTTTCTCAGTCCAAATCGGACCGAGAAAAAAATCGCAGCATGCTGCTTTTTTGCGAGTTTCTCGCACCATTTGTCCCAATGATTTCCTATGGAAGGGGATTAAAAGTAGCATCACACACGCGCACCACCGTTCACATTTGCGAGTGTGGCAGTAACTTCGCACATTAGATGAATGTGACAGCACATTCCCATAGGTTGATTAAATGACACATGTGTTATAGCTTTTATCTAATTAAGATGTGGCATGAAACTAGCATCGCAATCGCGACACACACGCGAGCAAAAAGCATCGCACTTGCGTTGCACTCGCACCTAACGTGAACTAAAATCAGCCGAGTATTTTTCAGCCCAGTCGGACCGATTTTACTCGCATAGATGTGTTTCCACCCTAAGGGCCATTCTGTGCAAAGCAGACCTGCAGTTTGTGGGCTAAATGGCAACCATATGGAAGAAGGGGCTTGATCATTTTTACAGTTTGTGCGCTCTGCCATTTTTATAGCAGCCACAGAAAGTTTAGAGTGCAGTGCCCCTACTGTGACTGGCATCCAGGGTTGCTAACTTGTCTTTTTATTCTGGACAGCTAAAGAATAAAATCACAGACAGATAGTATTTTTTATGGACATATTGGAAAACCGTAATAAATCATTATGATTATAAGTGATCCATGTCTACATAACATAGTGCTGATGCCCATTTTGCCCTTAGCCACTCCTTCACAGCACTTTCTCTGTGGCTCTAGCATCATTATAATCGCAGCGAGACTGTTGTATAGACTTAATTTCTGCACTTCTCGCACAGTGGCTGCAAGGAGGCAGAGCACATGCACTGTGAATCCCTGTTTTGCTCGCTCCCACGCACCTGACACCGGTGCCATTAACTGCTACCCATTTTGCCCATAGCCATTGCTCCACAGCACTTTCTCTGTGGCTCTAGCATTATTATAATCACAGTGAGAGTGAGAGCACTGTGCTGACTCCGCTCCTGCGCTTCACTCACGGGCTGCGAGGAGGCAAAGTGTGAACAGTGCACACTGTAAAGACTCTGCTCTAGATTTACTCAAAGTTGGTGCAAGAAAGTAACAAAATACAGAAATTAACCCCATTAAAATATTTTTGTTGATTACATATCCAGCATTAAAAAAATAAAAAAGTTATTATTCTTTAAAAATATTACTTATAAAAGACTATATTATTTTAAAGACCCACCGATTTAGGCCTGTACCTTGTTGACATTGCTTTTTGGTTAAGGCAAAGTATGGTTTTAAGTATAACCCAAAAAGATACAAAAAACTGGGCACTGATTACCATGAATGCCAAGAGTATGGCTGAATCCAGGTTAATCGAGGAGTTGGCAACATCCACACAGGATTTCCAGATGGACTCACTGTTTTCAGCTTAGACTGCAGGAGGAGATGGCAGCACACCAGCAGTGCTCTCACATAAAGCATTGTTTCGTACCACAGAGGGCGCTGCAACAGGTCCACAGCTGTGGACCTGTTGAAGCGCCCTCTGTGGTGCAAAACAGTGCTGTTGTCCTTCGTGCTCCCCTCTCTCCCCCCACTCACCTGTATGTGTCTTTTTTGAATAAAGCAACAATGAACCGGTGAGTGCCTCCGACTAACTTCATTAAAAGTTTGGTTTTAACACTTGGTAAGTCAGTTGGTTTCTGTTCATGGTTTGTTTCTACTAGAAGGTTTTTTTATGAGAAGTACTTTGCCTTGTTTGTACAATAAACTACTTTCCCTTAGTAAGACAATTCCAAGTTTACTTCTTTGCAGCTTCCAAACATTCCCCAGAAGCTAACCCCTGCAGCTTCACACCAAGATCCCTTTGTTCTAACGGGAACATAGCTGCCAAAATCCCCAGAGGGAAGTCGTCTACGGGGGAAGATGAGAAAATGCTTCTCGCTTAGCTCGAATGGAAGTGATAAGAACGACACTGTAGGAACAATAACTGCAATGTTAACATCTCGGTGACAACGTGTGCTTGGTGTTTACACGCTCAGGGTGGATATGGATACTGCGTTAGCATAAGTGAAGGGAAACAAATTGCATGTAATATTCTGGAAAACAATAGCTCAGCGAGACAAGATGTCAGCTCTGCAGGTTGATCTCAGACAAGATCCTCATTTCCCTGAGCCTGTGCTGACCCAGCAGAGATTTCAGGAGAACGCAGAGATGTGATGAGCGAGGAGCTTTCTGATATGTTGTATCCTGTACAGACACAAGACTGTTTCTGAGCATCTAGAGAGGGTTTTTGCTTCCTCTCGGTCATCAAACCTGAGACATGTTCTCTAGTTCTGCGACATGACAATTAGAGATGATGAGGGAAATTTGATCTGTCAACCATCAATCACTTAAAGGGATATTTCCATCTCCAAGATCCTATGTAGAAGGCATAATAATAATATTATCAAATACCGTTCTCTTAATATAGCCATGTGTCTTACCTCATGTGCAGGTTAGGTCCATGGTTACATCCGCTCATATAGTTACAGTTAGTTGCTAGTGGACATAACCATGCATACCTAAGGTGCAATTCCCTACACATGAGGTAAGAGACACATCAGGAGAACTATACTACATTTCTAATTGGAGGTATTTACTAATAATATACATCTACTACATGTTGGGATAGGATCTTGGAGATGGGAATACCTCTTTATAACCTCCCATATGTAGCGGTCACCTAGAAGTCCCCGCAGTGCAGGATGCAATTACAATACAATACACAAGGCGAGATTGCAGAAACCAGGGTAGGTTTTATTAACAGGCAGGAAATAAGTGTCTAAACAAGTGAATGGGGGTTATTATGGAAATAGTAAAGATTTAACACACAGTAGAACCTAGCTGGAGCGCGCCAACAGTATGTCGCCCTACCTATTACAAAGATCACCACAACAATGAACTTGGCAGATATAAAATAATCGCAACTGCACCGCACTAGCATCCTAGCTGGCCTTTACTACTCATTCCGCGTGGATACTGCCTTCTGGCTAGACAGGCCTACACTAGCCCTATGAATTGTTCACAATGGTAAAGACTCATGGTCCAGTTGATGAGGAACAAGTCCAGTCCCGGGAGCTTAGTGCTGTGATGATCGTTGGTGTACACTTCTCCCTGCAGGCCACAGAGGAACTCTTCTTCTTCCTCGAATTTGCCGACCTCAGGAACTCCTTGGTCTGGTACTTGCTCAAAACTGATCAGGGCTCTTTTACAATCCGGCTCGCAGTCTCTCTCGTAGCCGGCACCATGTCTCTACCAAACCGCCGCCCTCTAACAAAACACAAACAATGTCTCTTCTCTCTCACATCCCTCTGGCAACCCAACTGCTCATCTTCCCACCAAAACTCTTCTCCTGCTCTTGTCGCACCCAGGAATATGGGGTACTCGGTTCCAGGCAGAGTCTCTATTGGGAATGTCACAGTGGTGGCTGTTACCCAGTTCCCTGCCCTGGGCCCTTTTTGTAATGGGGATATTTACAGGGAATTATTGGATAAAGTTTATACGTGATGCCACTTGCAAAAATAAGCCCTCATATGGCCATATTGACGGAAAAATAAAAAAGATATGACTCGGAAGAAAGGGAGGAAAAAACGAAAATGAACAAAAACATTTTCACGATTTCAGAAGATAATTAAGCATCCTGAGCAGACAACTGTCTGGTCATTTTTGTTACTTGCTATTACAAACAGCTTTTTACACTTAACGCCAACAGACCTTTCATGGTAGAAAGTGAATGCTGTAGAATAGAGTTGCACATGGTTGTGCTGTGTTACTTGGAGCAGATGTGTACTCTCTGGCGACTGAAGCCTCAGGGGCGCCACATATGCATGGCCGTCTAAAAGATAGGAGGAACGTCAGTCTTTGATTGCCACAATGAATGGTGAGTTGCTGCGACCACACAGGTATGTCAATGCAGGACAAAGAAAAAAAAATCCAGTATCACTAAAAGTAAAATCCATTAAGGTTTAAATCATTTTATTTGTAAATAGGTAATGTCCGATTTTTGTGTCAAGGAGCAGTTTCCAATAATTCTGCATGTAATATTTACTCTATTGTATTCCAATTCAAGAATGTGCACCCTTGGACTAGCAATTGCAGCATTTGGCGGAAGGAATGGTATGCATAAGAGTATCCGTGGGCAGATACAGAACTTTTATGTTTATCAAATGTTGCAATCTCGGTGTAATGGTAATAGCATGGTCACAGACTGCCACAGTCTGGTCTATTCTCATTCTCAGCTTCTGCACTGAGGAAACGAGGACAATGATCTAAAATAATGAATAACTAACAAATCTCAGCATCACGTTTCTTTTTTCCTTGAATTAGGCGCTCTGCATAGATTTGTTTTTCGACTCTAATAACTCTTAGTACTAAGTGATCAACTAAACACTATAATTTGCAGAAGAGCTCACACTCCACAAGCTTAAACAGTGTTTATTCCTGCAAATGTAACCTGCTATTACCAACAATCATAGGTTCTTACTGCCGGTAATATCCCTGCCCTGCAGTCTCCTACAACAGTTGAAGAATATTTTTCAGATTCATATAAAATTTCAGATTTCATAATTATAAGGTTGACAGTAGACACACGTTCATTGAGTTCAACAAATATGAATATATGGTGATCAAGATGAAGGCAAAAATTTCAAGTGACGGATCTTAATTGCCCAATATTAAAGGTGTTATCCACTGCTAGTGTGGCGCCCCTGACCTGGTCAGGCACCACTGAGTACTGCACCCATGCTGGGGACAGTACAATACAGGTAATCCAGAAGGCTGACCGGGGTGTGGAACACAGGCGCATAGTGATCAGGTCTCACACATGTACCCATGAGAGGACCCCTGGGGATCCCAGGAGGGGGAAAAGCCTTCACCTTCACTGGAATAGTGGAGGGGGCCAAAAGCCTCCATCTCCTCTCAAGGGGTGTGGTAAGAGAGTCTGGTTGCTAGGTGGCGTAGGCAGGCACAAAAGGGAAAAGAGAAGGAGGAGTAAACAGTCTAGAGTCTGCAGCAGAGTGTGGAGGAGTGAGGAGCAGGAAAGTGAAGCTCAGACAGGAGCAGCAGTGAAGGTCCCAGATGTGAGCCGGTGCAGTGCAGAGTCCAGGGAGCTCGAGTGAGGAGCAGATCCCGTGGGCTGCTGTAGTCTGACAGCGTCCGCGCAGTGGCTACCGACGGGGGAGAACGGTCAACTAGGAGTGCTACCCGAAATCCATCTTCAGCTAGAGAGAGAGCAACGGAGTGGGAAGTAAGGAGACTGCTAGAGAGTACCAGGCCCAAACGGGCGGCAGATCCCGAAGCGGAGATAGATCCAGCTTTCTTTTGCTAAACCTGCCGGTGTGGGGCTCTCAAAGCCCACGCCACAACACCACAAAAGCCGCAGCCACGTAGCCACAGTTAGGGCCCATAGGTCACAGGAGGCAAGCAGCTGGAGTGGCCTGGTCCAGGCGACAAGCAAACGGCAAACGAAGGGGAGAGAGGCTGCAGCATCTTCCCTGGGTGACCCCCATAGGGACTCAAAGTCGGGGTTACCCCAAACCACCAAGGGCTAAGGAAGGCGAGTTAGTAGTCACCCTCACAAGTCAGCCTGAAGGACACCTGGTTCCCACTTGGTTCATCCCAGCTACGCCCGGGTCACTCACCCTGCCATCAACTGTGAGTAAAAACCCTGAAAGACATCCTGCCTGTGTTGAGTCATTCTGCGCCTTGTAGTTCTACACATCTACACAGGGCCCTGGGGCTTGCCTCACTCTCAGGAGGCTACTACAACTGGCTGCACCCACCATCAGCCCCAGGCATCCCTTAACCTGCAGTGGCGGTCCCCCACTGACCGCAAATCTGAGAGTGGCGTCACGACAAACTACAAAGAAGGTTTCCTACCTGTGACCAGACAGATCCATCTACGTGGAGTCCCTGAAGGTAATGCACCGACACAGCGTTTGCGGGGCTCCACATCTGGCGTCACGAACAGGATAAGGACTAGACCTGTTGAGACAGGTGACCATGTGCCTGGGCGGTCCGCTTGAAAAATTGGAAGCGCCGCCATATTGCCACCATGAAAAGCGCGCTGAAAAACAACAGCAGCCCGCGCTGGAAGAAGTTACCGCCCACGAAGAGGTGTGGCTACCCAGAGATCCCCTGCAGGGTTCTGACCTCGCTTGTGAAGAGAGCGGAAGCGTCCAGAGACGGCGGGAAGGACAGAGAGCCACAAGCCTGCTGCTGCAGAGAGAAGAAATGGAGTCCGGATGTGGATACCCAGAACCAGGCTCTGCTGCCTGGTGGTGCCGGGAGCTTGCTATCTTCTGCGATCAGCTGGAGGCCAGGATTATGCGACAGCTCAGTGAGGGACGCACGGAGCTTCTGGAGATGGCTGCGGCGGTTCGGACCTACGAAGAGGGAGCCGCGCGACGCATGCCAGATCGAGCGGCGACGACTCAGATCCCGATGGTGCCACCGATGGGTGAGTCCAGAGTTGCCCCGGCCAGCGCAAGTGCTCCGACCCCTGCTGCTACGACCGCGGTCCCAGAAGAGGCGCCTGGCGCGGCGACGCTGAGCGAGGCCGCAGCCACGCTAGGTGCGGCCCGCCAAATCCAGGCCGCCGCAGCGACACCCCGCCTGGCCCGCAAAGGTCCGACTGCCACGGCGATACTCATCCGTGCCGCAGGTGTGACGCTGACCCAGGCTGCCACCCTGCTGAGCCCAGTCCGCCAAGACCCCACCGCAGCAGCGACGCTCGTCCGAGCCGCAAGTGAGATGCTGAACCAGGCCGCAGCCCCGCCAGGTGTGGCCCGTCAAGCCCCGATCACTGCAGCGACGCCCAGCTCCACCTGCACGGACCCCATTGGGGATGCGACGCCAATTCAGACCGCGGCTGCAATGCCCAGTCCGGCCCGCCAAGAACTGGCCGCAACAGCGACGCAGATCCAGGCCGCCGCCACGCCAGGCTCGGCCCGCACAGACCAGGCCGCCGCCACGCCAGGCTCGGCCCGCACAGACCAGGCCGCCGCCATGCCAGGCGCGGCCCGCCAAGACCAGGCCGCCGCAGCGATGCCCTGCGCGGCCCGCCAAGAAAAGAAAACATCACCATTTACCCCGGCCTGCAAGGCCAGAGCAGACACCGCTCCCCAGTCTAAGGAGGTCCCTGCAAGGAAATCCCTGATAGGTGAAGACCCCGCGTACTGGCAGCTGAAGGCTGACATGGAGGCCAAGTTTCCACAGGAGATGGTGGACCAGTACATGCTCCCTCCGCACACCCCTAAGGCAACCCCTGCGGCAACCACGCCGAAGAGTCCACCGCCTGGGCCAGCTGAGGAACACTCATCCCTAGCGCTGCCACGACCAGAGTGCAGCGAAGAACTAAGGGGGAGAGGAGGGCAAGAAGTTGAGGAGTTGCCCCTGGAGCCAGCAGCAGTGCTAGTCCCAGAGCCGGAGATGCTGCCATATTCCCGCTGGGACGAGGAAGACCTGACACCTCCTGCTGAAGAAGACCTGCCCAACCGCCCCACCTGGGAGCTTGTAAGCTGCACTTCGCAGAATCCAGCCCGCAAGACACAGCGCCGCAGTAGAACCCAGTCTTTCCCTGCACCGCCATCCCCAGAGCAGAGAGAAGTCACGGCCAGACACCTACAAGAAAAATGGTTCCTGAGAAGAGCCAAAGCACAGATCAGAGGACCCCTGCGTCGAGGAATTGTCGAAGATTTCAGCCTCAAATCAGGATACGGCTTTATAGTATCACCTGGTGTGAAGGAAGGGATTTTTGTCAATCGAAGGGATGTGAGAGCCCACCTGCCCAGAGGACACCCTGGAAGAAATTTGAAGATAGGAGACTCAGTGGAGTTCACTATGCATCAGGGAGAAAGAGGCTGGTATGCCCTAGATGTTGCACCATGTTCTAGAAGTCCTTGCAGAAGCCCTGCAGTCACAACAGAAGATGAAGACAGAGACACTGAAGAAGAAAGAAAATACAACGAACCCACAGACGAAGAAAGAGATCAAGAAACCAACAGGTGCCGCAGCCCTACAGGCCCAAGCCCTGGTATGGAAGAGTAGAGGAATCTGCATAAAGTAAAGCATACAGCAAGTTAAAGTTTTGAAAGTTTGAAGTTTTGCAACGTTTACGTTTAAGTATGTGCCCACATAAACTTGTGTGAGAAAACCATAAACCTTAAGGCTATGAACTGGCTATAGCCACAAACTCTCGCAGTGTAAATAGTTACACCAGAGGGCACCACCACCACCAGAGTCAGCCTGTTTAGGGGCTTGGCTCGTCTGCAACCAGGAGGAGCCCGTCCGTATATAGGGCCTTGGCTCACCTGCGACCAGAGAGCATGCCTGTTTATGGGGCCTGGCTCTCCACCACAAAGAGGGTACCTGGTCAGCACCAACTGTGGAGGCCGCCTCTACATCCTGCCAGAAGAGGCTGAAGGCGCGGATCCATCAGGCCAGGTATACCCTGAAACCACCAGCCCATGAAAGCCGCCTCTACATCCTGCCAGAAGTGGCTGAAGGCGCGGCCAACGGGAGAGGCAGATTAGAGGAAAGGTCTGGGGAAGTAGATGGCCCAGATCTGGTTACCAAAAGGACCGGTGACCTGCCTCCTGAAAGGGTTTGGGTGGGTTAACGGACTTGTGGGTGGAGGGTGGTGATGTATGGTACCTGGTGCTTTTAAAATGTTTTACATGTTTTAATGTTTTATGCATTTTTAAAATGTTGTCTTGCAGCCCGAGGACGTGCTGGTGATAACTAAGGGGGAATGTGGCGCCCCTGACCTGGTCAGGCACCACTGAGTACTGCACCCATGCTGGGGACAGTACAATACAGGTAATCCAGAAGGCTGACCGGGGTGTGGAACACAGGCGCATAGTGATCAGGTCTCACACATGTACCCATGAGAGGACCCCTGGGGATCCCAGGAGGGGGAAAAGCCTTCACCTTCACTGGAATAGTGGAGGGGGCCAAAAGCCTCCATCTCCTCTCAAGGGGTGTGGTAAGAGAGTCTGGTTGCTAGGTGGCGTAGGCAGGCACAAAAGGGAAAAGAGAAGGAGGAGTAAACAGTCTAGAGTCTGCAGCAGAGTGTGGAGGAGTGAGGAGCAGGAAAGTGAAGCTCAGACAGGAGCAGCAGTGAAGGTCCCAGATGTGAGCCGGTGCAGTGCAGAGTCCAGGGAGCTCGAGTGAGGAGCAGATCCCGTGGGCTGCTGTAGTCTGACAGCGTCCGCGCAGTGGCTACCGACGGGGGAGAACGGTCAACTAGGAGTGCTACCCGAAATCCATCTTCAGCTAGAGAGAGAGCAACGGAGTGGGAAGTAAGGAGACTGCTAGAGAGTACCAGGCCCAAACGGGCGGCAGATCCCGAAGCGGAGATAGATCCAGCTTTCTTTTGCTAAACCTGCCGGTGTGGGGCTCTCAAAGCCCACGCCACAACACCACAAAAGCCGCAGCCACGTAGCCACAGTTAGGGCCCATAGGTCACAGGAGGCAAGCAGCTGGAGTGGCCTGGTCCAGGCGACAAGCAAACGGCAAACGAAGGGGAGAGAGGCTGCAGCATCTTCCCTGGGTGACCCCCATAGGGACTCAAAGTCGGGGTTACCCCAAACCACCAAGGGCTAAGGAAGGCGAGTTAGTAGTCACCCTCACAAGTCAGCCTGAAGGACACCTGGTTCCCACTTGGTTCATCCCAGCTACGCCCGGGTCACTCACCCTGCCATCAACTGTGAGTAAAAACCCTGAAAGACATCCTGCCTGTGTTGAGTCATTCTGCGCCTTGTAGTTCTACACATCTACACAGGGCCCTGGGGCTTGCCTCACTCTCAGGAGGCTACTACAACTGGCTGCACCCACCATCAGCCCCAGGCATCCCTTAACCTGCAGTGGCGGTCCCCCACTGACCGCAAATCTGAGAGTGGCGTCACGACAAACTACAAAGAAGGTTTCCTACCTGTGACCAGACAGATCCATCTACGTGGAGTCCCTGAAGGTAATGCACCGACACAGCGTTTGCGGGGCTCCACACTAGCACAACCCCTTCTCAATCCTCATGTTTGGCCCCATTGGCCCCATTAAAATAAATAAGCCTATACTCACTTTCTGTGCCAGTGTGGTTCCAGTGGTGTCGGTTGTAGCGCCAGCTCCCCTAGTACGCCAGCACTTCTCTGCATCCTTGCACAGTGTCCCTGATCTCCCCGCTTCTTGCCATTCACATTTGATGCAGTCCCTGGTTCTTCCCCTTGTGGATGCCCATGTATGTGTCGGTTACACTATAGCAGTGATGGCGAACCTGTGGCACTCCAGCTGTTGCAAAACTACATTTCCCATCATGTCTTCACAGCCAAAGCTTTTGCTTTGAATGGCCAGGCATGATGGGAATTGTAGTTTTGCAACAGCTGGAGTGCCACAGGTTCGCCATCACTGCACTATAGCGTCGGCTCTCCTAATACGCCGGTGCTCTTCTGCGTCTTTGTGCAGTGGCCCTGCTCTCCCCTCTTCCAGCCATCCACATGTGGTGCAGTCCTCGGCTCATCCCCCCTGTGGATACCCACATGATTGTCGGCTATTGCTCCTGCTTAGGGCGCAGGCCCTGCACATGTTGTGTGGGCTTTCCTGCTCTCCAGCCTAGGGGCGCGTGCAAACACACTTCCTATTCCTTTATAGGGAGGTGTGCACACCTTGCTAAGGTGTCCACTGCCTATCACTGGGAGGCACCAGCTATTTAAGACTCCTCCCCCGATGGGAGGCGCCAGAGCATCTCATTAGGTTTTTAGCCTCTTCAACTTGAAGTCCTGAGTACCTGCTTTGCATACACGATCTTGCTGTGGTCCACGCCTGATGTGCCTACACCACCCTGCTTTTGGTCCAGGTCTGTTGTGCCTGAACCACTCTGCAGTGGCTAATGCCTGATATCCTGAGCCTCAGGACATATGCCTAATGTCCGATGTCTTGTGCCAGATGACCTGTGCCTGATGACCCATGCCAGCTGATGACCCATGCCTGATTATCCGTGTCTGATGTCCCGTGCCTGATGACCCATGCCCGAGGTCCTGTGCCTGATGTCCCTGGTCTGCTGGTACTTGTCCTGCCCATTCCTAATCTGGACTTTGCCCTTTTTGTTGCTCTCAGCTGCTGTTCTCCTAGTCCTGCTGTCACCCTGTAACACTCAGCTGCGACAGTCCCAGTCACTGCCCTGGGAGTGGAACCTGGCATTCTGCCTCACAGCGAGCACTTAGTCTAGCCCCTTCCACTAAATGGTAAGCCTCGATTTCCCCCTATGGTCCAGTAGGTCCACTACCCCTAGCTCTCCGCCTCTTCCGCGGTGGTGAGCGTAACATCAGTGCTTGTGTTGCTGGGGTTTACGTGAGGTTGTGATGTCATGTAAGCCCTTGGTTCAATCACCACCGGCTTCTCTCTCCCCACCTTCGGATGAATAAGTAATTAACAGGAAGTGAGCGGAAGCCACACTTCTAACTTCCTGGTAATTACTTATATGTCTTAAGGGAGAAGCTGGTGCCGTAGGAACATGAGCACCAACACTGGAGATGAATATAGGCTTATTTATTTTAATGAAACATGGGGGATGAGAAGGTGTGTGAGAAGGGGTTGGCCTAGTAGTGGACAACCCCTTTAAGTAAAAAATGTCTTTCCGACTCACATACAGAAATCAGAAAAAGTTGCCTGAATCAATGTCCCATCACAGAATCTAAAGCAGGAGCTAAAGGATAAAAGAGAACAAAATAGGGTCTTAACCCATATGTGGATATGATCTGCAAAGATGATATGCTCACCTTGACCATTGAGGTCACCACAATGCGAGAATAAAGGCCCCGTCACACACAGAGATAAATCTTTGGCAGATCTGTGGTTGCAGTGAAATCATGGACATATTGTTCCATTTGTACACAGCCACAAACCTGGCACTGATTGTCCACAATTTCACTGCAACCACAGATCTGCCGCAGATTTATCTGTGTGTGACAGGGCCTTAACCCTTGGTATAATAACAGCTGCTGCAGATTCCACAGGACTAGAGGTCATGATTAGTAGAGGTGGAAGGAATAAAAGTGGTTAAATTTGCGCTGCTGTTGTGAAGAAAAGGGGACCAGGAGCAACGGATAAAAAACACTGCGGTTTATTGTGGACACACTTTAAAGTGTATCCACTCTTAAGGGGGCTTTACACGGTAGCGATATCGCTAGCAATTTCTAGCGATAGCGACCGTGTAAGTACCCGCCCCCGTCGCGCATGCGATTGTTTGTGATCGCTGCCGTAGCGAACATTATCGCTACGCAGTGTCACACATACTTACCTGGTCGGCGGCGTCGCTGTGACTACCGAACAATCCCTCCTTCAAGGGGGAGGGACGTTCGGCATCACAGCGACGTCACCGCAACGTCACTTAGCGGCCGGCCAATCAAAGCAGAGGGGCGGAGATGAGCAGGTCGTAACATCCCGCCCACCTCCTTCCTTCCTCATGGCGGCCGGCGGCAGGTAAGGAGACGTTCCTCGCTCATGCGGTGTCACACATAGCGATGTGTTCTGCCGCATGAGCGATGAACCATGACGCTAAACAACCCTTACCGATTTTTGACTTTGGGACGACCTCTCCATGGTGAACGATTTTCACCATTTTTGAGGTTGCCTAAGGTCGCTGGTAAGTATTACACGCTGCGATATCGTTAATGACCCTGGCGACCAAACATTAACGATATCGTAGCGTGTAAAGCCCCCTTTATTCTTCAGCACAAATAAGAACTAATAAGCTAATAAGAACCTGTAATATGATATTTTTCAAGAAATCCATCCAGGCCCTCCTGATTGAATTGTTACTGAAACCCAAGGCTGCTCTCAGGGCATTACTGCGCTTACTTATGTATGGGGCCTGGGCCCCAGCGTAATTACTTTTCTTTATTAAGCCTTGTGTCACTTCGGCCATTTTAGCTGAGTGCCCTTTACCTAATTTGTATTCGAAGCGCTTCAAGAGGGGAAAATAAATACCAAGAGTGGGACACATAAATCAGAAGGGGCCCAGGATGGGGACATATATATACAAAGAGCGGGACATATATGCGAGAAGGAGGATATATATATCAGGAGTGAGGCAAATATACCAGGAGATGGACATATATACCAGGAAGGCGACAAATAAACCAGGATGGGGACATATATACCAGGAAGGGGACAAATATACCAGGATGTGGACATATACACCAGAAGGGGCCCAGGATGGCGACATATATACCAGGAAGGGGACAGATAAACCAGGATTGGGAGATGTATACCAGGAGGGGGACCTATATACCAGGAAGAGCCCAGGAAAGGGACATATATATTACGAAAAGCATAGGAGGGGGACAAATAACTAGGAGGGGCCCAGAAGGGGGACATATATACCAGGAAGAGCCAAGGAGGGTGACATATATACTAGAAAGAGCCCAGGAGTGGGACATATATACCAGGAGGGGCCATATATACCAGGAGGGGGACATATATACGAGGAAGAGAACTCCTCCCATTATTTATATTTATTACCCTGTGGTGGCTACTTCTTTCTTAACAAAGTGTTGTGAGGAGCAGTGTGTGGAGGACATTATACAGAGGAGCAGTGTGTGTGAGGATATTATACAGAGGTGCAGTGAGTGGGGGGATATTATACAGAAGGGCAGTGTGTTTGAGGGGATATTATAGAGAGGGGCAGATTGTTTGTGGAGATCTTATATAGAGAGGCAGTGTGATTTATAAATATATATACAGCTAGCAGCCTCTATAATAAATATATATTTATATTATATAAATAATATTTTCAGCCAGAAGATGGTGTTTGATGGGAACTGTTAATGTGTGATTGGTGAGGATGTTGCGCATAAGTGGATGCCGAGCTGGGGTGGAGCCCCGGCTGAGTTTCAAGGCAGTCCGAAAATTTTCTCAGTCTGGGCCATTGAAATTCCTGGTGGCAGCCCTACTGAAATCAATGCTGAAACTCTTTTCTTATTGTTTTATTGTGATTAAGAGATCTTGTAGATGGTAAAATGATTGTTTCGTTGGTGACATGTTCTTGTAAAGAAGCACCATAGCTGCCAACAGGCCTGTATAGCTTGGAAAATCTCTAATTTTCATAAACAATCCCAACAAATTCAATCAGGGCCCTAAAGTGGGCATTCTTGCACTACTTCTGCCCTTTTCCAGGAAGGAAGCATAACTTAAGTGTCCCTATTCTATTCATTACACCTAATGAAATTCCACACGTGAAATGTATATACTGGTAAATGTCTAGTACAGGGTCCAAGAGGCTGTCCTGTACATTGGTCCATGACATGTACAGTCTATTACATTCTATTCTATGATCAGAAAATTTCCAGCAGATACACAATCAATATAATCAATATGCCATATAGGAGCTTCATGGACTTATGTAAACTCTTCAGGTCTTTTAATCTAAACCTGTCCCTGTGTGGTTAGAGGATTCCTTGCTTCCTCTCTGCTTTTTGGCAAGCTTTTCTAAAAAGTTTACCATAGATTTATTTGACTCATCCTTAATAAAAAGAGAATTACAAAAAAAGCACACTGAATCTCCAACAAAATCCACCTTTCATTCAGATTTTGCTACCGATTTGGCTGTATAATTTCCCCTTTGGGGGTGATTAATACTAAAAAAGAATGTAATACCATTAAATTTAAAAAATGTAATCTGTTAGGTTTCATTTTATTTAATTGAAAAGAATCTAGTTATTTAACATAAGTGGATAAAAGCCTGGCGGCTGCACCCTGCTCTCGTTGTGGCCAGTCTGTCTTAATACCTCTGCTCTATACCCCTGTAAAATGAATGTTTTGGGGCAATAATTAATTTAAGGGAATCTATCAGCAGGTTTTTGCTGTGTAAGCTGGGGACAGCATGCTGTAAGAGTTAAAAAACAAAAAGCAGCTGTGCTTCTCTTATCAGTGTGTGTGCGATTGTTTATGTAAACTATAGGATTTATTACTCTGTGATTAACATTGCAGGACTAGAAATTAATGTGCAGACCAGTCTGACACACCCCCTGCTGTGATTGACACTTCATAGTCAATGCACAATCTCTATTGGCAGCCTGGTGTGGGCGAGGACAGCTCTCCTGTGTTCCTGAATCTAAATTCTTTGATTTCAGAACTGCCTCAACCAGTAATCTATGTGATACACCATTGTATTCAGAGTCTCTTTGCCTACATTATGTTGCTCTCCAATGAGGTAACAAAAACCTGCTGACTGTTTACCTTTAATCATAAGCCTATTGATGTATCCACAGTGTTTCGTGGATGAAACACGTTATGTCAAATTAGGGATCTCTAACATGTAGTATTGATATGTATTGTACACCAATGAGGTTATCTGTGGTGTATACTGGGAGCACTAGGGGTGCACACTAGAGTTGAGCGCGGTTCGTGGTTCGTGGTTCTCCAGTTCGCGGCTCGAGTGATTTTGGGGCATGTTCTAGATCGAACTAGAACTCGAGCTTTTTGCAAAAGCTCGATAGTTCTAGAAACGTTCGAGAACGGTTCTAGCAGCCAAAAAACAGCTAAATCCTAGCTTGGTTTCTGCTGTAATAGTGTAAGTCACTCTGTGAATCAAACTATTATCACATTTCAGTGTATAGTGTGCGTGAACAGCGCCTTCAGATCACTGCTGTTTCTATAATGGCGATCGCCATTTTTTTTTTTTTTTCTTGTCTTCCTTCCCTAAGCGCGCGCGTCTTGTGGGGCGGGCCAGCATGTCAGCCAATCACAGACACACACACACGTAAGTGGACTTTGAGCCAGAGAAGCAACGGCATGTGTGATAGGATCTGCATGTCACATGTCCCTGCATTATAAAACCGGACATTTTCTTCACGAACGCCATTATCTGCCTTCTGCGTCTTTGGTGTCAGACATCACTGTCGCAGCTCCGTCCTCCTGAGTCCTATCGCCGATACAGCTGTATGCGCTGCATACACAGCGTTAGACAGCTTAGGGAGAGCACATTCTAGCAGTCCTTTTAAGGGCTCAAAGCGGCAGGGTCAGAGAGCCATAAGTGACAGGTCCTGCAAACAGCAACAGCGTCTGTGTAGCCCAGGTCAGGGATTTCCTCCCTGCATTTCACCATTAGGAGGGAATAGAAAGGCAGGCTTCCATTCCTCTACCCAGAGCACCACAATCCTGCCACTGTACCCTCTTGTCCTCTGCACACTCCAACTCATTATAACTAAGCCATTATACTAGCAAACACTCAGTGTACCTAGTGGCATCCTAAATGTGGCTATTGGACTTTGCTATAGTCCCACTAGTGCAAAGACATTAGCAGAGCACGTCTGCCTGCATTGCACACTCCAAGTTTTTTAAACTAAGCAATTTTACTAGCAAACACTCAGTGTACCTAGTGGCATCCTAAAAGTGGCTATTGGACTTTGCTATAGTCCCACTAGTGCAAAGACATTAGCAGAGCACATCTGCCTGCGTTGCACACTCCAAGTTTTTTAAACTAAGCAATTTTACTAGCAAACACTCAGTGTACCTAGTGGCATCCTATACGTGGCTATTGGACTTTGCTATAGTCCCACTAGTGCAAAGACATTTGCAGAGCACGTCTGCCTGCATTGCACACTACAACTTTTTTAAACTAAGCAATTTTACTAGCAAACACTCAGTGTACCTAGTGGCATCCTATACGTGGCTATTGGACTTTGCTATAGTCCCACTAGTGCAAAGACATTAGCAGAGCACATCTGCCTGCATTGCACACTACAACTTTTTTAAACTAAGCAATTTTACTAGCAAACACTCAGTGTACCTAGTGGCATCCTATACGTGGCTATTGGACTTTGCTATAGTCCCACTAGTGCAAAGACATTTGCAGAGCACATCTGCCTGCATTGCACACTACAACTTTTTTAAACTAAGCAATTTTACTAGCAAACACTCAGTGTACCTAGTGGCATCCTATACGTGGCTATTGGACTTTGCTATAGTCCCACTAGTGCCAAGACATTTGCAGAGCGCATCTGCCTGCGTTGCACACTCCAACTAATTATAACGAAGCCATTATACTAGCAAACACTCAGTGTACCTAGTGGCATCCTATACGTGGCTATTGGACTTTGCTATAGTCCCACTAGTGCAAAGACATTAGCAGAGCACATCTGCCTGCATTGCACACTCCAAGTTTTTTAAACTAAGCAATTTTACTAGCAAACACTCAGTGTACCTAGTGGCATCCTATACGTGGCTATTGGACTTTGCTATAGTCCCACTAGTGCAAAGACATTTGCAGAGCACGTCTGCCTGCATTGCACACTACAACTTTTTTAAACTAATCAATTTTACTAGCAAACACTCAGTGTACCTAGTGGCATCCTAAACGTGGCTATTGGACTTTGCTATAGTCCCACTAGTGCAAAGACATTAGCAGAGCACATCTGCCTGCATTGCACACTCCAAGTTTTTTAAACTAAGCAATTTTACTAGCAAACACTCAGTGTACCTAGTGGCATCCTATACGTGGCTATTGGACTTTGCTATAGTCCCACTAGTGCAAAGACATTTGCAGAGCACGTCTGCCTGCATTGCACACTACAACTTTTTTAAACTAAGCAATTTTACTAGCAAACACTCAGTGTACCTAGTGGCATCCTATACGTGGCTATTGGACTTTGCTATAGTCCCACTAGTGCCAAGACATTTGCAGAGCGCATCTGCCTGCGTTGCACACTCCAACTAATTATAACGAAGCCATTATACTAGCAAACACTCAGTGTACCTAGTGGCATCCTATACGTGGCTATTGGACTTTGCTATAGTCCCACTAGTGCCAAGACATTTGCAGAGCGCATCTGCCTGCGTTGCACACTCCAACTAATTATAACGAAGCCATTATACTAGCAAACACTCAGTGTACCTAGTTGTATCCTAAACGTGGCTATTGTACTTTTGTCAATTCACAGTATTGGAACGTTATTTGCAGGACATCTGCCTGCCTTGCACACTCAAACTTTTTTAAACTCAGCCATTATACTAGCAAACACTCACTGTACCTAGTTGTATCCTAAACGTGGCTGTTGTACTTTTGTCAATTCACAGTATTGGAACGTTATTTGCATGACATCTGCCTGCATTGCACACTCTAACTTTTTTAAACTCAGCCATTATACTAGCAAACACTCACTGTACCTAGTTGTATCCTAAACGTGGCTATTGTACTTTTGTCAATTCACAGTATTGGAACGTTATTTGCAGGACGTCTGCCTGCATTGCACACTCAAACTTTTTTAAACTCAGCCATTATACTAGCAAACACTCACTGTACCTAGTTGTATCCTAAACGTGGCTATTGTACTTTTGTCAATTCACAGTATTGGAACGTTATTTGCAGGACGTCTGCCTGCATTGCACACTCTAACTTTTTTAAACTCAGCCATTATACTAGCAAACACTCACTGTACCTAGTTGTATCCTAAACGTGGCTATTGTACTTTTGTCAATTCACAGTATTGGAACGTTATTTGCAGCACGTCTGCCTGCATTGCACACTCAAACTTTTTTAAACTCAGCCATTATACTAGCAAACACTCACTGTACCTAGTTGTATCCTAAACGTGGCTATTGTACTTTTGTCAATTCACAGTATTGGAACGTTATTTGCAGGACGTCTGCCTGCATTGCACACTCAAACTTTTTTAAACTCAGCCATTATACTAGCAAACACTCACTGTACCTAGTTGTATCCTAAACGTGGCTATTGTACTTTTGTCAATTCACAGTATTGGAACGTTATTAGCAGCACGTCTGCCTGCATTGCACACTCAAACTTTTTTAAACTCAGCCATTATACTAGCAAACACTCAGTGTACCTAGTTGTATCCTAAACGTGGCTATTGTACTTTTGTCAATTCACAGTATTGGAACGTTATTTGCAGCACGTCTGCCTGCATTGCACACTCAAACTTTTTTAAACTCAGCCATTATACTAGCAAACACTCACTGTACCTAGTTGTATCCTAAACGTGGCTATTGTACTTTTGTCAATTCACAGTATTGGAACGTTATTTGCAGGACGTCTGCCTGCATTGCACACTCAAACTTTTTTAAACTCAGCCATTATACTAGCAAACACTCACTGTACCTAGTTGTATCCTAAACGTGGCTATTGGACTTTTGTCAATTCACAGTATTGGAACGTTATTTGCAGGACGTCTGCCTGCATTGCACACTCAAACTTTTTTAAACTCAGCCATTATACTAGCAAACACTCACTGTACCTAGTTGTATCCTAAACGTGGCTATTGTATTTTTGTCAATTCACAGTATTGGAACGTTATTTGCAGGACATCTGCCTGCCTTGCACACTCAAACTTTTTTAAACTCAGCCATTATACTAGCAAACACTCACTGTACCTAGTTGTATCCTAAACGTGGCTATTGTACTTTTGTCAATTCACAGTATTGGAACGTTATTTGCAGCACGTCTGCCTGCATTGCACACTCAAACTTTTTTAAACTCAGCCATTATACTAGCAAACACTCACTGTACCTAGTTGTATCCTAAACGTGGCTATTGTACTTTTGTCTATTCACAGTATTGGAACGTTATTTGCAGCACGTCTGCCTGCATTGCACACTCAAACTTTTTTAAACTCAGCCATTATACTAGCAAACACTCACTGTACCTAGTTGTATCCTAAACGTGGCTATTGTACTTTTGTCAATTCACAGTATTGGAACGTTATTAGCAGCACGTCTGCCTGCATTGCACACTCAAACTTTTTTAAACTCAGCCATTATACTAGCAAACACTCACTGTACCTAGTTGTATCCTAAACGTGGCTATTGTACTTTTGTCAATTCACAGTATTGGAACGTTATTTGCAGCACGTCTGCCTGCATTGCACACTCAAACTTTTTTAAACTCAGCCATTATACTAGCAAACACTCACTGTACCTAGTTGTATCCTAAACGTGGCTATTGTACTTTTGTCAATTCACAGTATTGGAACGTTATTTGCAGGACGTCTGCCTGCATTGCACACTCAAACTTTTTTAAACTCAGCCATTATACTAGCAAACACTCACTGTACCTAGTTGTATCCTAAACGTGGCTATTGGACTTTTGTCAATTCACAGTATTGGAACGTTATTTGCAGGACGTCTGCCTGCATTGCACACTCAAACTTTTTTAAACTCAGCCATTATACTAGCAAACACTCACTGTACCTAGTTGTATCCTAAACGTGGCTATTGTATTTTTGTCAATTCACAGTATTGGAACGTTATTTGCAGGACATCTGCCTGCCTTGCACACTCAAACTTTTTTAAACTCAGCCATTATACTAGCAAACACTCACTGTACCTAGTTGTATCCTAAACGTGGCTATTGTACTTTTGTCAATTCACAGTATTGGAACGTTATTTGCAGCACGTCTGCCTGCATTGCACACTCAAACTTTTTTAAACTCAGCCATTATACTAGCAAACACTCACTGTACCTAGTTGTATCCTAAACGTGGCTATTGTACTTTTGTCTATTCACAGTATTGGAACGTTATTTGCAGCACGTCTGCCTGCATTGCACACTCAAACTTTTTTAAACTCAGCCATTATACTAGCAAACACTCACTGTACCTAGTTGTATCCTAAACGTGGCTATTGTACTTTTGTCAATTCACAGTATTGGAACGTTATTAGCAGCACGTCTGCCTGCATTGCACACTCAAACTTTTTTAAACTCAGCCATTATACTAGCAAACACTCACTGTACCTAGTTGTATCCTAAACGTGGCTATTGTACTTTTGTCAATTCACAGTATTGGAACGTTATTTGCAGGACATCTGCCTGCCTTGCACACTCAAACTTTTTTAAACTCAGCCATTATACTAGCAAACACTCACTGTACCTAGTTGTATCCTAAACGTGGCTATTGTACTTTTGTCAATTCACAGTATTGGAACGTTATTTGCAGCACGTCTGCCTGCATTGCACACTCAAACTTTTTTAAACTCAGCCATTATACTAGCAAACACTCACTGTACCTAGTTGTATCCTAAACGTGGCTATTGTACTTTTGTCAATTCACACTACTGCAAATCTATGTGCAGCACCTCTGCATGACAACCTCGTGCTCTGTTTTTAATAAGCTATAATGATAGCACAAAATACTGCCATTTTGTGGCATCATAGAACTGGCTGTTGTATTCCATTAGTGCCCCACTGTTGACAAGCTATTTCTAGCACCTCTACATCACACCCTCATGCACATTTTGCTACGCTAATGTTATAGCAAACTCATGGAATTCATTGCTGCATTTCATAATTCGGAGGGATAGAAAGTCAGGCTTCCTTTAGCTTTTCCTTCTGTTCATAGACAGCATCTCCAAGACAAATTTCCCCTCCACGTCTAAGTGTGGAGAGGCAGCTAGTGCGCATGCGTGTGCCGATGTACCCCAGCTGCAGCATAATTACAGTGTTTCGCCTAGTGAGTATGCTCAGCCTGACTGTGCCATTCCTGACGCTAAGTTTTCATTTCGGGATACAGCGCATGCTCCCACACTAAGTGTGAAAAGCCTCTTTGCACAGGTGCTTGCATTCCGTGCCGGGTATAAGTCCTGTTTTGGGCATAGACACCATGCTAAAGCTGATAGTCTTTTTTCAGAGACTGTATTTCATGCTACTGAGCATGCTCAGGCACTTCCTGCATCAGAGACTAGGCCCGGTAATGAACTCTTTGGCCCTGGCCCTGATGTGGGGGTCCCATATAGACCACAGGGCATCAGGTGTCCTCCCAAATGGCTTGCAGAGGCCCACACCTATGACTTGTCACCGCATTATTGATGCTCAGACGATGACTGGTGAGGTGTTTGGGTCATGGCAGCCATGAGGTCATCATTGAAGTTGCGTTTCCAAATAGGACGCTAGTTATGCCACTCATGACGTGTCACTCTACTTTTGTCTCCAGGAGGTGCATTGTGGTTCACCCTGGTTTGGGGCGGACCCAGGTTATAAAAGGGGCTGGAGCCAACAAGGAGGTGCGCAGTCTTCTATTATGCTCCGAAAGAGCACACCTCCATGTGTTGAACCCATTGCGGCTTTAGGCCAGAGGTAGGCAGGGATCGGGTGGTGGATGCAGGCCACCACCACAGTTGGTAACGCAGAACGGTTAAGACCAGCTCCTGTCCTAACAGTCCTGCTTGTGCAGCCCAGTGGCATTAACAGGCCTGCTGCTGCTGATGCGCCTGCTGTCCACAGGTGTGGCCCCTACGCACACGGTCAGCGTACTCAATGGCCCCTGTGTTGTTAACAGGGAGTTCCTGGGCTGGGTGGGCATGTGGACCCTGTGACGCTAACAGGGCTCACAGTCTCCAGATCCGAATGGCGTCTAACTCGGTTCAGGCTACTATTAGTTTCATAGCCACACAGCTCTGTATCCTCCACCAAACCTTCAAGTTGCCAACCTCTCCTTTTCCAACTGGGAGCACGGTGGACACTGACTGCTGATGGGGATATATACCTTTCTCTTTCTTTTCTTATTAATTTTCGTTATATAGCGGTCACAGATTATATACCACTTTATCCAAATCTGCCAGTCCCACTGTAACAGATGTTGTTTCTTCAGCAAATGTTACAGTTGCTTAACCACCAAATCCACGGACCAAAACTTTTTTCCCCTTTCCAACACACCTGTTCCCCTTTCCAACAGCATCTGTCCTTTTTCAACTCATTTTGGGATATGACCAAAAGTGCAACTGTGCAGGGACACCGTACTCAACGCCATCTCAGCACAGCAGCCATCCCTCGGTCCCTCCGATGTGGACAAGTAAAAGACCATTTCCTCCTATCCATGACAAAGCGTTGAGATTCACTCTGTGCAGCACTGGTGTTTAGTGGACAAGTAGATCTAAGATTGCGTACCACATTCTGCAGATACTCCTGTATACGTGCGTCTATTTCTATGGCAGGAATTAGTTCGCCAAATTTTGTCTTGTACCGGGGATCTAACAGTGTGGCAACCCAGTATTCAGGATTAGTTCAAATTCATACAATCCGAGGGTCATGTAGGTAGTGCAGCAAGAAGGCGCTCATGTGTCTTGTGCATCCAGGAGGACCAAGTCCTTGGTGTGTTGGTGGCAGAGAGGTGAGAATCGTGCATCCTTCCTCTGCCCTCTCCCCCCAACCTCGCACAACCGAAATGTGAGCAAGCTCTCACTCATCTGCTGAGTCTTCCATGCCCATCGCCAGTTCGTCCTCCATTTCTTCATGGGCTCCTGCACTTTCATCAACACTTTTTGCTGATACTATGCGCCCTTGTTAATCCCTCTCCCTCACCATGACTGCCGCATAGGTGCCGCTGACCATCTGGACCTCGTAGATCTTGTTATCCCTTCCGCATATGACTCCTCCTGTACTTCCTCCCCTTCCTCTTGTCCCAACACCTGACTCCGAATAATAATTACAGTGTGCTCCATCATGTAGATGACCAGAATTGTCACGCTGAGAATGACATTGCCAGTGCTAAACATCTTCGTCGACATTTCAAAACTGTGTAGCAGGGTGCATAGGTCCTTGATCTGACACCACTCCAGCAGCGTGATCTGCACCACCTCTGGATCAAGTTATCCCAGGCTATATGTCTTACCGTATTTCAGCAGGGCTCTGCGGTGCTGCCACACACGCTGCAACATGTGCAGATTCCAATTCCTGCGTGTCGAAACATCGCATTTACGGCGTTTAACTGCCAGACCCTAAGACTTCCGGAGTGATGAACGTTGTTGAGCTGCTGTGTGCGCACGATGGAAGTGAGCACATAGCGAGCGTGCCCACTGCACAAGGCCATGTAGGCCGTGATGGTGTTTTAAAAATTGCTGGCGAATTCGGTTCAACACGTGAGCCCTAAAAGGCACGTGTGTCACATTGCCCTGAGGATGGCCCGCAGCCAGGTTTGCATCATTGCCGCACACGGCTGTTAAGTCACCAACGGAGTCCGCTCCGTCAATTTGTACTCCGGGCGCCAGGTGACAACGTGTTCCTTTCATGAATAGTGCTGATGATGGGAGAGTAGTCGATGCCAGCGGCGCAGGTGGACGCAGGTTATGCTCACCCACTGGGCTGCATTACCTTGACAGATGCAGAATCTCTGGCTGAATGTAGCTGGTGGGTATCTCACAGATGAAATACCATCATTCAGCTACAACCAATGGGAAGACACCACACCCTTTTTTATGCCCATCCTGTCTGCAGACCACTGCCAGATATAGCTATGAACCTCTGGTTAATTTTACCCCCAGTTCAGTTTTATGATTTTGTGTGCTTGTTACCTGACTACTTTTCCTGCTTGCTGTTTATGTACCTTGTTGGCCGATACGCATTTCACCTCTGCTTGTTTTCTGATTCTTTCCTGGCCGTCCCATTCTGTTCCTGTTCCTCAATTAATGTTTTGACCCTGCCTGACTACTATTCTCTGTAATAGCGGTGTGACTCACATTTCCCATACATTTCAAAGTAAAACTTTGACCGCCTGATGGCATTGAGCTCTGCTGCCAGCATAGTAAGGAGGTGTGTGGTAGTCCTTGTGCGCAGTTGCAAGGAAGGGTGGCCTGACCACACAGGGTTTGCGCCAAGGTAGAGGACCCACACGAGGTTGAAGAGGCAGAAGCAGTGTATTAACTTCTACATACAGAACAAGGATTGAAACAACTCGTGGGGACGGCAAGACTTGTACAGCAGACCCTTCTCCATCTCTCACCATAGTTTGCCAGTGCCCAGTCAGTGACATGTAATGACCCTGTCTATGCTTACTGGTCCAAGTATCTGTGTTGAAATGCACCCTGTCGCACACAGATTTTCTCAAGGAAGTGGTGATGTTGTGTGCGACATGCTGGTGTAGCGCGGGCATGCTTTTCTTGGAGAAGCAGTGGTGATTGGGCATCTGGTACTGGGGCACAGCGACAGACATAAGGTCTGTAAAATCCTGTGTGTCCACTACGCGTAAAGGCAGCATTTCGGTAGCCAACAGCTTACAGAGGGATAAAGTCAACCACTTAGCTTTGTCATGGGTCGCAGTAAGTGGCCTTTTATTTGACCACATCTGAGGGACAGAGATCTGGCTGCTGTCTGTAGACGGTGTTGAGTAGGGTGTCCCTGGAAAAATGCAGGTTTGTGAGAAAAGTGCAGGCGGAGACATGATGTTGCCTTCATCTTGCCTTCAGATCTGTTCATCTTGTATCATTTTTAAAAAACACAGCAAGCAAGGGTTACTCCAAGCGGAGTCTACCTTTTTTCCCCAAATTGGGCACACAGACACCCCATCAGTGGCAGGACTTGTGCCCTAGTTGCAAACAGGATGTTTTGATTTGCATCAAGCACATTCCAAATCCACAAGCATTTACTCTCCCCAGGATGACACAGGGGTAGTAAATTCCTTCTGGATCCATGACTTGTTCATTTTGATGAACGTCAGTCTGTCCACATTGTCACTGGACAGACGCGTGCGCTTATCTGTCAGCACACACCCAGCAGCACTGAAGACACGTTCAGAGACAACGCTGGCAGCTGGACACGACAAAATCTTCAAGGCGTAACTGGAGAGCTCTTGACATTTTTCTAGATTTGAAGCACAAAAGGAGCAAGGCTCCATTTGCAAAGTCATTGCATCGATGTTCATTTGGAGATACTCCTGTATCATCCTCTCCATCCGTTGACTATGTGACACACTTGATGTCTCTGGTGGCCTTGCAAAGGAGGGTCTAAAAAAATTATGAAAAGATTCCATAAAATTGCTGTTACCAGCACCAGATACGGTCCTACTGGTACGGGTAGACTGTTGAAGATGACGAGGCCGTCCCATGTTTGTCAAGTTACAACTGGGAGAATCACTCCCTTCACCTGCACGGTTGTTTGGTGGAAAAGCCGAGCTAAGATCGAGTAACAGCTTCTGCTGATACTCCTGCATACGTGCGTCCCTTTCTATGGGTGGAATTATGTCACAAAATTTGGACTTGTCCCGGGGATCTAATAGTGTGGCAAGCCAGTAGTCATCATCACTTCTAATTTTGATAATACGAGGGTCATGTTGGAGGTAGTGCAACAAGAAGGCACTCATGTGTCTTGCGCAGCCATGCGGACCAAGTCCACGCTGTGTTTGTGGCATAGAGGTGCTAACCGTTCTTTCTTCCTCTGTCATCTCCCCCCAACCTCTTTCAACTTAAATTTGACCAAGGTCCCCCTCATCAGCTGAGTCTTCCATGTCCATATCTTCATGTCCTCCTGCACCTTCCTCAACATCTCGCCTGCTACCATGCGCCCTTGTTGATCCCTGTCCCCCATGGTCCCATGCCTGCCGCGTTGGTGATGATGAACGTCTGGACCTTGGTGATGTTGTTGTGTCTTGCGCATATGAATCCTCCTGTAGTTCCTCCCCTTCCTGTTGTCCCACCCCCTGACTCCGAATAGTGTTTAGCGTGTGCTCCAGCATGTAAATGACTGTAATCGTCATGCTGATAATGGCATTGTCAGCGCTAAACATATTCGTCGCCATGTCGAAACTGTGCAGAAGGGTGCATAGGTCCGTGATCTGAGATCACTCCATCAGGGTGATCTGCCCCACCTCTGCATCTCGTTGGCCCAGGCTATACGTCATGACGTATTGCACCAGGGCTCTGCGGTGCTGCCACAGTCGCTGTAACATGTGGAGAGTTGAATTCCAGCGTGTCGCCACATCGCATTTCAGGCGATGAACCGGCAGGCCGAAAGACTTCTGGAGCGATGCAAGTCGCTCAGCTGCGGCGCTTGAACGGCGGAAGTGAGCACTGCAGACAGTTTCCGTGCCCTGGTCAGAAGGCCATCTAGGCCGGGATAGTGTGTTAAAAATTGCTGGACAACAAGGTTCAACACGTGAGCCATACAAGGCACGTGTGTCACCTTGCCCAGGCGAAGGGCCGCACCCAGGTTTGCAGCATTGTCGCACACGGCCTTACCAGGCTGCAGGTTGAGTGGAGACAACCATTTATTAAACTCGGACCGCAGAGCTGACCACAACTCCTCAGCTGTGTGACTCTTATTCCCAAGACATGTCAAGCTAAAGACCGCCTGATGCCGTTGCGCTCTGCTGCCAGCATAGTAATGAGGGGTGCGTGATTCCTTCTGCGCAGTGAGAACGCTGGTGGCCTGACCAGGCAGGCTTGGGGCGGAGGTGGAGGACCCAGATGAGGTGGAGGATGCAGAAGCAGTGGCGGAACTTGGACAGACAGAGGATTGACACACAAGTCGTGGGGACGGCAAGACTTGTGCAGCAGACCCTTCACCATCTATCACCATAGTTACCCAGTGCCCAGTCAGCGACATGTAACGTCCCTGTCCATGCTTACTGGTCCAAGTATCGGTGCTGAAATTCACCCGTTCACACACAGAGTTTCTCAAGGAAGCGGTGATATTGTGTGCGACATGCTGGTGTAGCGCGGGCACACCTTTCTTAGAGAAGTAGTGGCGACTAGGCATCTGGTACTGGGGCACAGCGACAGATATAAGGTCTCTAAAATCCTGTGTGTCCACTAGGCGGAAAGGCAGCATTTCTGTAGCCAACAGCTTACAGAGGGATAGAGTCAACCTCTTCGCTTTGTCATGGGTCGAAGGAAGTGGCCTTTTATTTGACCACATCTGAGGGACAGAGATCTGGCTGCTGTGTGTAGACGGTGTTGAGTAGGGTGTCCCTGGAAAAATGCAGCTTTGGGAGGAAAGTGCAGGCGGAGACATGATGTTGCCTTCATCCAAAGTTGGTGCTATCGATGTCTGAGAGAGCTGTACACACTCACTTGTTTCCCCTTCCAAACCAACTGACGACCTACCAAGCAAACTGCCTGTTGCGGTTACAGTGGTGGAAGTTGTGGGTGGAAAAACAGGTGTGACAGCTGTCCCCACAGTCCTAGAAGATGACGAGCGCGCGGATGCCCTGGAAGGGGCAGGCGGTGGATGGTTGGCTCCACTAGGCCGCATTGCAGCACGGTGAGCTTCCCACCAGGCCATATGATATTTATTCATGTGACGATTCATGGAAGAAGTTGTCAAACTGCTGAGGTTTTGACCTCTACTAAGATAACAATGGCAAATGTTACAGATCACATAATTTGGCCGATCTTTTTTTATGTCAAAAAAGGACCAGGCTAGGCAAGGCTTAGAGGCCATGTGACCTGTTGATCCACCCCGAATAATGCTCAGAGGCAGAGTGGTGGCTGAGGATGCAGTTGTAGACGTGCTACCAGTGCTCCGACTGTGTCCAGGAAGGCGCCAGGTTACTTCGACGTCGGTTGCATCCTCCTCCACCGCCTCTATTGACCTCCTCGAGTGTCTGACTGTGGGTTGACAGTAGGTGGGATCTAGAACTTCATCATCAATTGTTGTGTTTGCACTCCCCTCCCCCTCAGACCGAGTTTCTTCTTGCCCTGACCGAATATTTAAGTTGTCATCCCAATCGGGTATCTGCGTCTCATCTTCATCAGTATGTTCCTCATTGCCTATAACCACAGTTGTTGGAAAGGCAGCATTTTGGTAGCCAACAGTTTGCATTTTATGAAAGTCAACCTCCAAGCCATGTCATGCCCTTCTAAAAGCATGTATAACACAGCGAGGGGACTCCAACCACAGTCTCCCTCGTTGCCACTCACTGGGCCACACACACCCCACTTGACTGGCATCGGTTGAGCCCCCTTTTGAAAAAGAAAAAGATGCTTTGCATGAAGCACTCTCAAAAATACGCGTGCCTTTCCCGTCCCCTGGCTGACCCCGGGGAAGAAAAGTCCTCTGAGAGCCATGACTTGTTCATCTTGGTTCTTTTAGAAACACAGCGAGGGGACTCCAACCACAGTCTCCCTCGTTGCCACTCACTGGGCCACACACACCCCACTTGACTGGCATCGGTTGAGCCCCCTTTTGAAAAAGAAAAAGATGCTTTGCATGAAGCACTCTCAAAAATACGCGTGCCTTTCCCGTCCCCTGGCTGACCCCGGGGAAGAAAAGTCCTCTGAGAGCCATGACTTGTTCATCTTGGTTCTTTTAGAAACACAGCGAGGGGACTCCAACCACAGTCTCCCTCGTTGCCACTCACTGGGCCACACACACCCCACTTGACTGGCATCGGTTGAGCCCCCTTTTGAAAAAGAAAAAGATGCTTTGCATGAAGCACTCTCAAAAATACGCGTGCCTTTCCCGTCCCCTGGCTGACCCCGGGGAAGAAAAGTCCTCTGAGAGCCATGACTTGTTCATCTTGGTTCTTTTAGAAACACAGTGAGGGGACTCCAACCACAGTCTCCCTCGTTGCCACTCACTGGGCCACACACACCCCACTTGACTGGCATCGGTTGAGCCCCCTTTTGAAAAAGAAAAAGGTGCTTTGCATGAAGCACTCTCAAAAATACGCGTGCCTTTCCCGTCCCCTGGCTGACCCCGGGGAAGAAAAGTCCTCTGAGAGCCATGACTTGTTCATCTTGGTTCTTTTAGAAACACAGCGAGGGGACTCCAACCACAGTCTCCCTCGTTGCCACTCACTGGGCCACACACACCCCACTTGACTGGCATCGGTTGAGCCCCCTTTTGAAAAAGAAAAAGATGCTTTGCATGAAGCACTCTCAAAAATACGCGTGCCTTTCCCGTCCCCTGGCTGACCCCGGGGAAGAAAAGTCCTCTGAGAGCCATGACTTGTTCATCTTGGTTCTTTTAGAAACACAGCGAGGGGACTCCAACCACAGTCTCCCTCGTTGCCACTCACTGGGCCACACACACCCCACTTGACTGGCATCGGTTGAGCCCCCTTTTGAAAAAGAAAAAGATGCTTTGCATGAAGCACTCTCAAAAATACGCGTGCCTTTCCCGTCCCCTGGCTGACCCCGGGGAAGAAAAGTCCTCTGAGAGCCATGACTTGTTCATCTTGGTTCTTTTAGAAACACAGCGAGGGGACTCCAACCACAGTCTCCCTCGTTGCCACTCACTGGGCCACACACACCCCACTTGACTGGCATCGGTTGAGCCCCCTTTTGAAAAAGAAAAAGATGCTTTGCATGAAGCACTCTCAAAAATACGCGTGCCTTTCCCGTCCCCTGGCTGACCCCGGGGAAGAAAAGTCCTCTGAGAGCCATGACTTGTTCATCTTGGTTCTTTTAGAAACACAGCGAGGGGACTCCAACCACAGTCTCCCTCGTTGCCACTCACTGGGCCACACACACCCCACTTGACTGGCATCGGTTGAGCCCCCTTTTGAAAAAGAAAAAGATGCTTTGCATGAAGCACTCTCAAAAATACGCGTGCCTTTCCCGTCCCCTGGCTGACCCCGGGGAAGAAAAGTCCTCTGAGAGCCATGACTTGTTCATCTTGGTTCTTTTAGAAACACAGCGAGGGGACTCCAACCACAGTCTCCCTCGTTGCCACTCACTGGGCCACACACACCCCACTTGACTGGCATCGGTTGAGCCCCCTTTTGAAAAAGAAAAAGATGCTTTGCATGAAGCACTCTCAAAAATACGCGTGCCTTTCCCGTCCCCTGGCTGACCCCGGGGAAGAAAAGTCCTCTGAGAGCCATGACTTGTTCATCTTGGTTCTTTTAGAAACACAGCGAGGGGACTCCAACCACAGTCTCCCTCGTTGCCACTCACTGGGCCACACACACCCCACTTGACTGGCATCGGTTGAGCCCCCTTTTGAAAAAGAAAAAGATGCTTTGCATGAAGCACTCTCAAAAATACGCGTGCCTTTCCCGTCCCCTGGCTGACCCCGGGGAAGAAAAGTCCTCTGAGAGCCATGACTTGTTCATCTTGGTTCTTTTAAAAACACAGCGAGGGGACTCCAACCACAGTCTCCCTCGTTGCCACTCACTGGGCCACACACACCCCACTTGACTGGCATCGGTTGAGCCCCCTTTTGAAAAAGAAAAAGATGCTTTGCATGAAGCACTCTCAAAAATACGCGTGCCTTTCCCGTCCCCTGGCTGACCCCGGGGAAGAAAAGTCCTCTGAGAGCCATGACTTGTTCATCTTGGTTCTTTTAGAAACACAGCGAGGGGACTCCAACCACAGTCTCCCTCGTTGCCACTCACTGGGCCACACACACCCCACTTGACTGGCATCGGTTGAGCCCCCTTTTGAAAAAGAAAAAGATGCTTTGCATGAAGCACTCTCAAAAATACGCGTGCCTTTCCCGTCCCCTGGCTGACCCCGGGGAAGAAAAGTCCTCTGAGAGCCATGACTTGTTCATCTTGGTTCTTTTAGAAACACAGCGAGGGGACTCCAACCACAGTCTCCCTCGTTGCCACTCACTGGGCCACACACACCCCACTTGACTGGCATCGGTTGAGCCCCCTTTTGAAAAAGAAAAAGATGCTTTGCATGAAGCACTCTCAAAAATACGCGTGCCTTTCCCGTCCCCTGGCTGACCCCGGGGAAGAAAAGTCCTCTGAGAGCCATGACTTGTTCATCTTGGTTCTTTTAGAAACACAGCGAGGGGACTCCAACCACAGTCTCCCTCGTTGCCACTCACTGGGCCACACACACCCCACTTGACTGGCATCGGTTGAGCCCCCTTTTGAAAAAGAAAAAGATGCTTTGCATGAAGCACTCTCAAAAATACGCGTGCCTTTCCCGTCCCCTGGCTGACCCCGGGGAAGAAAAGTCCTCTGAGAGCCATGACTTGTTCATCTTGGTTCTTTTAGAAACACAGCGAGGGGACTCCAACCACAGTCTCCCTCGTTGCCACTCACTGGGCCACACACACCCCACTTGACTGGCATCGGTTGAGCCCCCTTTTGAAAAAGAAAAAGATGCTTTGCATGAAGCACTCTCAAAAATACGCGTGCCTTTCCCGTCCCCTGGCTGACCCCGGGGAAGAAAAGTCCTCTGAGAGCCATGACTTGTTCATCTTGGTTCTTTTAGAAACACAGCGAGGGGACTCCAACCACAGTCTCCCTCGTTGCCACTCACTGGGCCACACACACCCCACTTGACTGGCATCGGTTGAGCCCCCTTTTGAAAAAGAAAAAGATGCTTTGCATGAAGCACTCTCAAAAATACGCGTGCCTTTCCCGTCCCCTGGCTGACCCCGGGGAAGAAAAGTCCTCTGAGAGCCATGACTTGTTCATCTTGGTTCTTTTAGAAACACAGCGAGGGGACTCCAACCACAGTCTCCCTCGTTGCCACTCACTGGGCCACACACACCCCACTTGACTGGCATCGGCTGAGCCCCCTTTTGAAAAAGAAAAAGATGCTTTGCATGAAGCACTCTCAAAAATACGCGTGCCTTTCCCGTCCCCTGGCTGACCCCGGGGAAGAAAAGTCCTCTGAGAGCCATGACTTGTTCATCTTGGTTCTTTTAGAAACACAGCGAGGGGACTCCAACCACAGTCTCCCTCGTTGCCACTCACTGTGCCACACACACCCCACTTGACTGGCATCGGTTGAGCCCCCTTTTGAAAAAGAAAAAGATGCTTTGCATGAAGCACTCTCAAAAATACGCGTGCCTTTCCCGTCCCCTGGCTGACCCCGGGGAAGAAAAGTCCTCTGAGAGCCATGTCCACATTGTCAGTGGACAGACACGTGTGCTTATCTGCCAGCAGACCCACAGCAGCACTGAAGACAGGTTCCGAGAGAACGCTGGCTGCAGGACACGACAAGATCCCCAAGACGTACGTGGCGAGCTCAGGCAATTTATCAAGATTGGAAGCCAAGAATGAGCAGGGCTCAAGTTGCACAATAATGGCATGTTTCCTTGCATATACTCATATATCTGTGTGTCCTCCTCTTTTTCCTTGTCCAGCTCTTTTGTTTTCGCATGAGTATATGTCCTTGTCACTTTCCCATGTGTTGTGAGTTGTTTGTGACCTTTTGGACACCTTTGAGGGTGTTTTCTAGGTGTTTTTCTGTGTTTGTGATTGCCTGCCATTGTTTCCTATGCAGTTCGAGTTCGGTTCGTCGAACGTTCGACGAACCGAACTCGAACGGGAGGTCCGTTCGGCGAACCAACCTCGAGCCGAACCGCGACCGGTTCGCTCATCTCTAGTGCACACCAATACAAATTTACTATCCAATAAGCAAGTGGTTGCTAATTTTTGCAGCTCTAACAATAATATATGCTGCATCAGTTAGAGAGTCACACATACTTATATGAGAGTAATTAAATATTTTGGGGAATCATTCTAACTGATAAAAGGGTTCAGTACAATTTTTCCAACAGTACAATGCGATATATTTACCTACTAAGATAATATCTATTTGTTCTATTCACTCTGGTTTAGATGAGTGCAGCATCTCAATGAATTATACAATACATGTACCCCATTTTAAAGGGAAACAATCACCAGGATTTTCGTATATAACTTAAAGCCAGTGCTATACTGGCACTATCAGGCTGATTCTCTATATACCTTTAGCGGTCAGGTCAGATGTTTAGGTTTTCAAATCCAAGAAAGTAAAGTTTATAAAATCCTCAGATTCTTGAGTGACAGCAGCTGAGGAGCAGATATCTGGGGGGAATTCAGAGTTATCCCCTCCCCCTATTAGAATTAGCAGCTCATAAAATAATGCAACTTTACATGAGTTTAAAAACTATCAGAAATAAAAGCAAAAACAGTTGAGTAGAAACAATGTCCAGAGCTCATAAGTTCATAAGTATTATACAATCGATTTACTTTTTCACTAGCAGGACCTGTGTGAGGTCATACCCATGTGACCAGATGGGGCGGGGCCTCAGCCAACAGAAAAATGTTGCTTCCTGGTATCAGCTTTGTTGACTAAGGCCCCGCATGGAGCCAGCCATAAACAGAACACTTTTGGGGGTGAGTGTAACGTGGTTTGTTCATTTTTTTTGGGGGGTGCACACTACATCTGATCACGCTGTTGTTACCCCCAGTGCGAACCATTCAAAGACTGCAAGCAGCTCGCACTGGGATGAGTACTGAGCATATCCAAGCACAGCGATGCTCGCACGAGTGGTGTTCATACGTAAAACATCTGAACTCCGAATGTAAACTCGTTTTTTTTGTGTAAATTCTGTGTTTGGTACAAACACCGAACCTCGGGTTTGCTAACCTCTATATGTAAGAATGGATAATTATGCCCCATTCTTCAAATATGACAATACCATATGGGAAAATAAGAGTTCTTTACAAGGAAACATCACACCTCTCTTACTCCCAGGATTCTGATGTAGGGTGGTATAATATATGGTAGTTGGACCCCACTAGTCTTCTTTCAAGGTACTCTAACAGCTTGACATTATATTAAATTGGTAATGAAACCAATGCTACTGCCATTTCTCAAAAATGTGTCTTAGGATCCATTTTTCAACACAACAAGGCCAGACTTCTCGTTGCATGTACTACTGTGAGCAGCCTGCATTGACTAAATGTGCTACCATGGTCTGCAGCATCTCTGGACTTGTCTACCATCGATTACATCTGGGAAATCATTGGTCAGCAAATTTACAAGGAGCTGCCAGCCCGGAGGTGGCGCGTGCGCAGATGAGATTTCGGTTCATCATCGAACCGATAGCTCAAGCTGCGCATGTGCTGTCTCCGAGTGTCATATCGTTGAAGCCTGCACTCCTGACAGTTTATGAATATTCCTGCAAGCACTCGCAGCTGGCATATCAGTCACACCGACCACAGCATTGCCCTAGCCCACCACCCTGCTTCCTGTGACCTCGCTCCACCTCCGCTGCCACCCCCCCAGGTACCTGCGATTCATTGAAGCCGCAATAGGTGAACTGTGATATAGCGGGGGATGACTGGGGTTTGCTATAGGGATGTTGGCGGAAACAGTTAAACCTGGGCCATGGTACACAGTAACAAGTACAGTTTTGTTCAGCAACATAACATGAACACTTATCATTAGGAAATGCTGAGCTCAGCCTTGCCACTTAAATTGCATTTCTAAATAGGGGTATATTATTTTCTCCTACATTTTGCACTGTTACATTAGATTGCTCAGTGTCATTTGCAGCCTTACTTTTTAACATTACCAAGATCTTCGGATCTCTGTTCATTTCTACCAAAATATGTCACTATAATATTCTTCCAGCAATCACAACTTTTCCTCTGTAATTATACAAGTTGTGCGGAACCGTTCACTCATCATTCTGTGATTGCAGTTACTGTTTCGCAGTTTCGGAGGTGAGCTGCTTTGTGAATGATTAACCTTTTACATATTTACAAATTGCTCCTCATTTCTCAATTCTGTTTCCAATTCTTCTTCTGTCGTTCCTGCTTCCTACACACCACAGAGCATTATGTATGACTGAATTTACCTTTAACTCGAACAATGAATTTTTCGTGGCATACGTAAATTATACTCAATATATACAATGGCCATATTAAGTCTTTATAGGGAAAAGCAAATCCCCTAAAAAAACCCCCTAAAATCACAATGCTAAAATATCTCCTTGTGCTCAATATATCAGACTGTGGAGTGGCCGTCCCCTCCCCGGCTCCTTTTTTCATTACTGCATCTTTTTATTTTAATATTTGTAGGGGGTGGCATTAGCCTAGGGATCAGATGCTTTACAGAGTGGAAAAATATTGCTTTATAATAAAAGGAGGATATTGAATAAAGCCAACTTTAATACCCTGCCTAACAGAACACCCCGATGAATGTAATTGCATTTTAAGCATCCTGATTAAATTTTTTGATCCTGTATTGCATTTGTTTTGCCTGTGAATCTTTTATGAATATATATAAATATATGTGTAAAGGGGGGAAAAGATTGTTGGGAGATTAAAGGATTAGTCAGTTCTTAAGATGGGGTGGCAGCTGCTAAAGTATTTGAATTTCTGCTTCAGTTCAGATAAAGCCTCTTGTACTTCTCTGGGATGGGGAACATGGACTGGAGAAGTGGTTAACCATGGCATACTGTGCAAGAGCCATCCACATTGAACTCGTAGGAATTTACATAGCTCATCTAGGAAGGAAGAAAGGAAGGATGGAAGGAAGAAGGCAAGGAAGGAATGCAAAGATGGAAGGAAGGAAGGAAGGAAAGAAAGAAAACAGGCAAAGAAGGAATGCAAAGACGGAAGGAAGGAAGGAAGCTAGGAAGGAAGGAAGGAAGGAAGGAAATAAAAGCAGGCAAAGAAGGAAGGCAAAGATAGAAGGAGGAAAAAAAGGAAGGATGGAAGGAAGGAAAAAAAGGAAGGAAGGAGTCAAGGAAGGCAAAGATGGACTGAAAGAAGAAATGAAAGAAGGAAGAAGGAAAGGAAGGAAGGCAAAGACAGAAGGAATGAAAGAAGGAAAGAAGGAGGGAAGGAAGGAAGAAAGAAGGCAAAGAAGGAAGGCAAAGAGAGAAGGAGGAAAGGAAGGCAATAAGGAAGGTAATAAAGAAAGAAAGGGAAGGAAGGAAGGAGTTAAGGAAGGAAGGAGTCAAGGAAGGAAGGCAAAGATGGAATGAAAGAAGGGAAAGAAGGAAGGAAGAAAGGAAAGAAGGAAGAAAAAGGAAGGAAGGCAAAGATGGAAGCAAGGAATGAAAGAAGGAATTGAAGAAAAGAAAGGAAGAAAGAATGCAAGGAATAAAGGCAAAGATGGAAGGAAGGAAAGAAAGAAAAGGAAGGAAGAAGGCAAGGAAGGAGGGCAAAGATAGAAGGAAGAAATGAAGGAAGACAGGAAGGAAAAAGAAGTAAAAAAGGACAGACTATGATGTTTCAGAACTTACATGAGGAGTACATAACTATTAATCTTTGTGTTCAGTGGAATAATATGGACATTCTTCTATGGAGTAGCAGTTTTTTTGTAGCTTCAACCAGAAAGCTTTTCATTTTTTATTATTCCGTGTTACTATTCAGATTAACAAAATTTATCTTAAATTCTTGCAGCTTTCTCTCTGGCCATAGACTTCCATATTAGACTGATGCTTCCTGTTCTGTAGAAATCTCTTTCACTAGTAATCTCATTATCTTTTATTACAATGAGAGGTAATGATTCTATGGAGATAACATAGGATCTATCATTCTCTTACCAAAGGTAATGGTCAGAGCTCACCTCCTACTCCTCACTGCACAATTACTTCTGTCGTGTGACATTTAACTAATGAACTACCTGCACTTAAATTCACCTTTGCATTTAAAAGATGATGATGGTTACAATCCCAAGCAGTAGAACGTCTTGCAACAAAGCACAGACAGATATGTAGGAAGCCTTTGTATTAGTTAGAATGTTACTTAATGCACTGTATTTATAGCAGCTGAAGGAGGGATAATTTGTCATTAAAGTAGGCTGATAGGCAGGGTTTACTGCAAAACAGTCCTTCTATACTTCTACTACTTCTACTGCTGCTGCAATCTAAAACCAAAAGTCCTTTTCAGAGCTAAATACTATCCATTCTTGTATTAAAACCACTGTTACCTGCATTCACTGTAGAGATGGCGCTGGAGGAGGGATAGTTTGGGAATAGAGCAGGCATATAGGCATGGTTTATTGCAAAACTTAACTTCTATACATGTGATGCTGCTGCAATCTGAAACCAAAAGTCCTTATTTAAAGCTAAGTACTTTCCTTTCTTGTATAAAACCACTGTTACCTGCATTCACTGTAGAGATAGCGCTGTAGGAGGGATAGTTTGGGATTAGAGCAGGCATATAGACAGAGTTTACTGCAAAACAGTCCTTCTTTACTTCTACTGATGCTGCAACCTCAATCCAAAAGTCTTTTTAAGGGCTACATATTTTTTTTTCCCTATTAATTAATAGTTTGTAGGTATATGTAGTATCTAGGTAATTTAAAATGCTCAAATTGTGCGGTAAAGTACGGGAAAGTGGACGTACTACTGATGGTGCATGCAGAGGCCGAGGCCGTGGGCCAGTTGTAACTGTGCCTGCTGTGGGAGCACAACCAATATGCTCATCCACAAGACCTATCTTCCTGTCCCTTTTTGCAGTGAGGCGCAGTACACCACTCTTGAAGCCAGAACAGTGCAAACATATGATTGCTTGGATGGCAGATAATGCTTCCAGCATGTTTACCAGCACCACCCTGTCTTCCACATGATCCAGTCTCACTAGACAAGAGACTGGACCACATAATCCTCACCCTGATCCTCCTTCCTCCCAACATGGTGAAAGCCATTACACAAATGATCAAACACTCGGACACTGCGAGGAGCTCTTTACATTTCCATTTATTGATTCTGGCTTCTTGCCCTACACATTTCCATGGGACATGAGGAGATCATGTAATGTTCAAATAATTGGGCAGCCACAGTCAGAAGAAGATGATGGTGAAAAAGGCAGTTAGTGTCTCAACAGGGTGGAGAAGGGCTTTTTTATTTTTTTTGTCCTACATAGAAGTCATTATACAGGAAAGAATGTATCCTAACATTTTTTCCTGTAAAATCCATTTTATCTTCGATTTTGTATGTTTTATTGCTACTCAATGAAAGTTGAGTATTTTCTGCACCGAATCTGCAAGTCACAAAAAAGCAACGTGTGCATGACACTTCAGGATTCTCATTGACTTTGCTGGCATCAAGATTCCCTTCAGGATTTGTGATAAATCTGCACTCAAAAACACATCTAAAAACTCAATGTGTGCACGCAGTCTAATACTCTGACAACATTGTCCCCAACAGCGACCTGGGAGTCAGAGATATGTTCAGGTGTCTACTCCATGCTATTCCCATTCCATTTGAGGCCTCTTCATGTCAGTGATTTTCCTTCCCCAACCGCCCTCTTAATAGAATCTTCCAGAAAAATGCCCCAGTTTCCCATTGACTTCCATGACTCCATAAAGTCTGACTAAAGGTCTTACCTTGTTCAACTGACTGACACCCCCACCTCACCCGACTTCTTACCTAAAATAAACACAAATACTGCGTGACGTTGGATATAGAAGGCAACAGCAGCCCCGTTTATTAAACAAATCAAAACATCAACAGTCAATAACATTTTAAATGGCCGTTGAAACGACACCCCAGAGTAGGAGGAGTAAATGAAGGTTAACCAAAACCGTTCAATGGAACATCGGCTCCACCACCTGCCCTCAGCTGCAAAACACCGACTCGAGGACACCTTGCCGAATGTTGCCCACCCATTGAGACTCAACACAGCAAGGACCCATGTCACACCAATCCCTTGTACCACCAGGGGTAACCAGTTCCTGCACTGGGTTCCCCCTCTCTCTTTTGTGAAAACCCCCACCCTCCTCCTTTCCTCCGCTGCTGCGATGAAGTCACTTGCATCCTCTTCTCCAGATCAGTTGCCGAAAATTGTAACAGGGCAACTGCCCTAACCAATCAAAGTGCCCCAAGTCCCAACTGATCCTACAACTCCACCCTACATTTTCCCGCTCAAACTGAACACTATCACATTAACCCTTTAACTGTTACTAAGGCCTAGCATCCCTCCTAGTCATGCTGCTCTACCTTGAACCCCTCCAGGGCAGCAGTCCGGGCTGTTCCTTTATTCTCGTTACTCCAGTAGATCCCGTCAGACCTGCTTGATTACGATTGCGAGTACTGATCACTCGAGCATTTTAGTGCTCGCTCATCACACAGCATTGTATCTCTACAGGAATTGTTTAATCAACTTCAGTAAATACAGTCATATGAAAAAGTTTGGGCACCCCTATTAATGTTAAACTTTTTTCTTTATAACAATTTGGGTTTTTGCAACAGCTATTTCAGTTTCATAAATCTAATAACTTATGGACTGAGTAATATTTCTGGATTCAAATGAGGTTTATTGTACTAACAGAAAATGGGCAATCTGCATTTAAACAAAATTTGACCGGTGCAAAAGTATGGGCACCTCAACATAAAAGTGACATTAATATTTTGTAGATCCTCCTTCACAGCCTCTAGTCGCTTCCTGTAGCTTTTAATGAGTTCCTGGATCCTGGATGAAGGTATATTTTACCATTCCTGTTTACAAAACAATTCCAATTCAGTTAAGTTTGATGGTCGCCGAGCATGGACAGCCGCTTTAAATCATCCCACAGATGTTCAATGATATTCAGGTCTGGGGACTGGGATGGCCATTCCAGAACATTGTAATTGTTCCTCTGCATGAATGCCTGAGTAGATTTGGAGCGGTGTTTTGGATCATTGTCTTGCTGAAATATCCATCCCCTGTGTAACTTCAACTTCGTCACTGATTCTTGCACACTATTGTCAAGAATCTGCTGATACTGACTTGAATCCATGCGACCCTCAACTTTATCAAGATTCCCGGTGCCGGCATTGGCCACACAGCCCCAAAGCATGATGTAACCTCCACCAAATTTCACTGTGGGTAGCAAGTGCTTTTCTTGGAATGTCGTGGTTTTTTGCCTCCATGCATAACGCCTTTTCTATGACCAAACAACTCAATCTTTGTTTCATCAGTCCACAGGACCTTCTTCCAAAATGTAACTGGCTTGTCCAAATGTGCTTTTGCATACCTCAGGCGACTCTATTTGTGGCGTGCTTGCAGAAACGGCTTCTTTCGCATCACTCTCCCATACAGCTTCTCCTTGTGCATCGTGCACTGTATTGTTGACCGATACACATTGACACCATCTGCAGCAAGAGGATGCTGCAGGTCTTTGGAGGTGGTCTGTGGATTGTCCTTGACTGTTCTCACCATTCTTCTCTGCCTTTCTGATATTTTTCTTGGCCTGCCACTTCTGGGCTTAACAAGAACTGTACCTGTGTTCTTCCATTTCCTTACTATGTTCCTCACAGTGGAAACTGACAGTTTAAATATTTGAAACAACTTTTTGTATCCTTCCCCTGAACAACTATGTTGAATAATCTTTGTGTTCAGATCATTTGAGAGTTGTTTTGAGGAGCCCATGATGCCACTATTCATAGGAGATTCAAATAGGAGAACAACTTGCAAGTGGCCACCTTAAATACCTTTTCTCATGATTGGATACACCTGCCTGTGAAGTTCATAGCTCAATGAGGTTACAAAACCAATTTAGTGCTTTAGTAAGTCAGTAAAAAGTAATTAGGAGTGTTCCAATCAAGAAATTGACAGGGGTGCCCATACTTTTGCACCAGTCAAATTTTGTTTAAATGCGGATTGCACATTTTCTGTTAGTACAATAAACCTCATTTCAATCCAGAAATATTACTCAGTCCACCAGTTATTAGATATATGAAACTGAAATAGCTGTTGCAACAACCCAAATTGTTATAAAGAAAAAAGGTTAACATTAATAGGGGTGCCCAAACTTTTTCATATGACTGTAGCAAACTTTCGTTTTCACCCATTTGAAGCTTTCTTTTCTCCAATAAACTGGCTTGTTCAAAATAATCTTCAAATTGGAAGTAATAATAAATATTACAGAACAATATTAAGGAAATTTCTCTGGCAGAAACGACTGGTTTATGGGTTTAATTCACAGCAAGCACATGAAAACCTCAGAATATTAGTGCCCCGGCGATCACGTTAACTTTTGATCTGCTCAGTTTGGTTTTGCTGTTTTGGGCTGTTTACAAAATATACAGACGTAATTCTCATTTTGAATTCCTGGCAATCAATTTTAGCAATGATTTTGGAGAAGCTCGAAAAGCCTTTTTGTCTATCTAGTGAACTTTCTTTTATTTGCAGTTATTATCTGCTCTTTCTATATTACACAGCTTGTCTGGTTTGGAAATCCTCTTAGCACAAAACATGTGATGAGTGGATCACGATTGGGGGACACTTTACTACCTCAATCAGCTAATTTTAGGGTCAAATAAGTAGTAGGAAATATGAAATGGCGCACTATAAAATCATTCGCCTGTTTTTCAATTAAAGATTCCTTTTTTTGCTTACGAAAAAAATGTGTTTTTTTTTATCATCAGGCACTAAATCAAATTTTCATCCATTTTTTTCTCAGTATGTCAGGTCTTAACAGCAATGTGTAGTCCGTTTTTCTTGCATGCAAAAAATAAAGACATTTCCGCATTTTCCCTACCTATTAAACAGTAAAAATTGGACAATGACACAGATGGCATCCATGTGCTGTTTTCTTAAAAAATCCATAGATTTGAAAGAGCGAGTTTGATCCATAACTTGGATCAAAAACTAACATGGCTTCTGTTTATTCTGTGGACACTTCCTTCCCAAGCAAAACAAAATACAGAAGTATTAATAATACCATAAAATATAATGGGTATGTGACTTATCCAAGAATAAAACAAATAAAACATTAAAAAGTAAAAAAAATCTGGACATCTCAAGGATGCTTTGTGCATAAATCTGAGTTTTCCAACAGTTAGGGCTCATACGCACGTTGCGTAATAACATGCATTTATGCTGCGTATAGCACTGCAGCGTATATGCATGCGTTCTGCGTCCCCTGCACAATCTATGAAGATTGTGCATGATGCTTTTTTGACCGCAGCGATTTGGATGCTAAAATTTTGACCCAAATCCGTGGGTTCATAAAAGCAGCATGTCAATTATTCCGTGAACTTTGGATGCAGCTCCCCTCTGTCTATGGTGGGGGCACCAGCCATAGCGCATGAAATCGGCTTTTTTTTTTCTGAAACACTGCATCCATTATGCAGTGTTTCTGCAGTGATTTGAAGCGCACATGTGCTGTCAAATCGCTGCAGAATATTCAGCATATATGTGCGAACAAGCCCTTAAACAACCACAAAAAGCACTGGTCTGAATGACATGATAAGGGTTAACTCCATAAAAAATAGTTTTTCCAATTGTTAGTTGAGATGTAGTATGTTATATACTCCCTGTATAGTACAAATCTTTTATTATGGATGTGTGTAGTATTACATTATGCCAATGATGAATATTACGTAATAAGGCTGGATTCACACGATGGTATTGCATCTGATGCAAGTGCATCAGATGCGATATGCTAATGATGCTGCCTGCGTGATGAGTGTCATGCAACTGTTATCTGATCCTGCGATCAGATCCCACCTGCAGAGAAAAGGGAGGGATTATTCTGATTGTCAGCTGATGGGATTATTGCACTTCCCTCGGATGTCATCCAAGTGCAGTACGATGTTTCACTTGCACCCATAGACTTGTATGGGTGCGAGTGACACGTCTCTCACTGACAATCGCAGCACGCTGCAACTTTTCGCTTATCCAGAATCTGGATGAGAAAAAAGAGCTGAACATCTGCTCTCCCTCATTCAATAACACTGGTCCGAGTGCAATGAGAGATTTTCTGGCATTGCACTCATCCGAGTCATACGCTGGTATGAGTGTACCCTTAGGGTCATACACGGTCTGGTGGAGCTGACGTCTGCATCGACTTTTCACTCAGACTCATAAAGTGAATATAGGGGGTGCTATGTTCTCTAACATAGCATATAAGGCCTTCATACTCATCAGATATATGTCGGATCATAAATCAATTGGCCAACAGCTATAATTCTCAACTCCCCCATGTGCATGAACATTCAGCTTGGCTGAAGTTGCATGTGTCTTTAAGTATGAAAACACAGTCTGTGAAAAACGTGTTTGTTTTTCACTGACGTGTGAAAGAGGCCTTAGACTGTTGGCTGAACCCTCTGATGTCAGAAGGTTCAGACTCCTTTAGTCTATGTGGGCCTTTAGACATTATTTGTTTTGATGGGACAACCTTTTTTAAACAAGCTGTACCAGCATAGAAAAAGCTGATTTTGTTTTCCAAAGATTGGCTAACACTTGTCCATGAATTGTGTATGGTATTACAGTTCAATTACATTGTAGTGAATGGGGCATGAGCTGCAATACCACAAAAACCTGTGATTATTAAAATGTCAAGCTGTAGCTCCACAGCATCATAAGTAAAGCCCAAATTCATACAAGAAACGTCTGCAAGCTTCTATGCAGCTCCATTACCATGAACTTGCCATGATTTTGTGCTTCAATCGTATTTTGTTCCTAAGTGTGAATTGGCTTCTTGTTTGATATTAAGCCCAAATATACATTCCATTGTATCTACTAATGATGAGCGAGCACTAAAATGCTCGAGTGCTCTGCACTCGAGTCTGATGGGCTAACGTCGAGTAATGAGTATAATGGAAGTCAATGATTGGGCAGTTTGGCTCTCCACCCAGATACAGCCAGCCATACATAGAGCATTTGCGGGGTGGTTGGGCAGTTTTTGTTTTTTTTTTTAAACACAGCATTTGAATAAATTTGTTTTTACCCCAAGCGAGAGCCATTCAGGGACTACAAGCTGCTCTCAATGGGGTGCATGCTCCTGTGTCGCCCGGGGACCAGGGGCACTCAGATCCGGGCCACGGGGTCACTTCTGTGGGTATCACGGTGGCGTGACCCGGTCTGTGATCCCAGGCTCCACAGTAAAAGGGGATTTGGTAAGGGAGATAGTTTATTGTCCATGACGCCACCCACGGTTGTGGTGATTGTATGGACACCACCGCTGCTCTGTATGGGGAGCCCGGGAGCGGTGACAGGAAGCAGCAAAGTTGTTAGTTCTCCCCTCCGTGGGAAGGGGGGTGGTTGTCCCGGGGCCCAGTGATGGGGTGAGCAGGAAGCAGGGCGCAGTGCTGCGGTGCGGTGCCCGAGGGCACGGGCGTACTCACAAGTATTGCACACAGAGTCACTGGTAAACTAGGAATTGCCGGTGTCCGCAGCCTTCGGTACGGGGGTGTTAGTGTCCCACACACGGTGCAGCAGCTCCTGTTCTTTCCTGCAGCCAGGTGCCTTTCTCTCCACTCTCTTCCTCTTTCTCCTCAGCCGGGAACAGGGAATCCACTCCCCTGCAGTGATCCGGGTCACCCTAGGTACCGTCGGGCCACCACCCTGCTCCGGCCACCTCTGGCCCCTTCCTCAATGCAGCCTGTCCCGGCCCTTTCGGAGCACGCTTCATTATCAGCCTGGGAGCTACAACTCCAGACTCCTCTTCTGTCTTTCTCTCCAAACACTTTGCTCCAGCCCCTCCCCTCTGCTCTTCTTTTCTCTTACCGTGGGGGATGTGGTTTGTCCTGCTGCACCGGTGTGAGATCAGATTACCAAGGAGGATTAACTCTTTCTGTGACAACCTGGCTTTGCCAGGGCGTCATACTCCCATTATTCACAGAAGCGAGACGCGATATTCAGCCGAGTACCGAGCGTACCCGAGCATCCCAAAGCTTGATCGAGTATAGATCAGTGGCGAGAGCGCTCGCCCATCATTAGTATCTACCATTGTCTTCTAAGTAGACAATTACATTCTTGAATCTGAAGTTGCACCAGTCATTTTATGAGGGAAATGTTTTCATAATAAGAAACAAAAAAAAGGAAAAGAACTGCAAATGTTAAGGTTACAGAGGTTGTCCACTTCTTTGACATTGATGGGCTATCCTTAAGATAGGTTATCAATGTGTGATTGGCCGGGGTCTGACATGCCGCACCCCCACCACTCAGTGGTTCTCGGTCCCGGCAGCTGCAGTAGCAGACTGCCAGAAATGCTCAGTTCCAGAGCTGCTCCATTTTCTGATAGTGGCCGCGGCTTGTACTGCACATCCGCCTCCTGTTGATTAGAATGGGAGGCGGGTGTGCAGTACTCGGCCACTATAAAAAGATGGAGCAGCGTCGGAACTGAGCATTTCCGGCTGCCTGCTGCTACTCTGGGACCAAGATCAGCAGATCAGCAGGGGTGCAGCATGTCAGATCCTGGCCGATCAGACATTGATGACCCATCCTAAGGGGCACTTTGCACACTACAACATCGCAGCTGCGATGTCGGTGGGGTCAAATCGAACGTGACGCACATCCGGCGTCGCTGTCGATATCGTAGTGTGTAAATCCTTTTTGATACAGTTAACGAGCGCAAATGCGTCGTAATCGTATCATCGGTGTAGTGCCCGACATTTTCATAATTTCCCTGCAGCGACGGTACGATGTTGTTTCTTGTTCCCCTGCGGCAGCACACATCGCTGTGTGAGAAGCCGCAGGAGCGAGGAACATCTCCTTACCTGCCTCTGTGATGCCGCATGACCCGCCCCCCTTAGGAAGGAGGCGGGTCGCCGGCCAGAGCGACGTCGCAGGGCAGGTGAGTGCATGTAACGCTGCCGTCGCGATAATGTTCGCTACGGCAGCTATCACAAGATATTGCTGCTGCGACGGGGGCGGGGACTATCGCGCTCGGCATCGCAAGCATCGGCTTGCGATATTGTAGTGTGCAAAGTGCCCCTACGGATACGCCATCAATGTCAAAGTAGTGGAAAACCCTTTTAAGCTTATGACGGCATATGAAGATCCTGGAAGTAATTAGCAAATGTATCACACTTATTATACAAACAAGTTTAATGGATTTTATTGCAAGAAACTAAACACTATAAAACAAAGGCTTCTGATAACCAGAACTAACATGTGAGAACGTTCTGTAGTATATGACAGGAGTTCAATAAACCAACATGTTCCAAAGTTACTGCTGATCAGGGCGACAATGTCTTTTTCTTATGTTTGCTGTAATCTCTACAAACACTGGAACGATTAAACATTATAATTTCCTGCACATTTCTACATTGTGCCCTATAATGCTTTGTAGTTTGGTAGCTAATGAAACCTCAAAGCATAGTGTTAACAGGGAACAAACTATAAGAATGGCTTCCTACAAATGTGGAGGTCACGGCTGACTGTGAAGTTCTGCTGGAGGTTTCTACTTGATCATTCTGAATGCCTAATACAATATGTAGAGACCACACCGATATTTTATATTTACCGCCATGCATTAACTATCGGACATGATAAACGACAGTACTAATCATCTGTCCATTAGTATAACACTGAGCTGATCAATGACTAAAGACAGATACTGTACATTGTGTTATTGAATCATATCAGAATCATGCAATATTTATTATAGTGCTGTAATTGTCAAAACCAGATTTTATGAGTCCCTGCACTGTCAGAATAGATGATTAGGAACATTGTAGCAAATATCAAAATGGTACCTCATCTCTTAATGGTGCTGGTGTCACAATTTCTTTGTGTTCAAAAAAATTTGTTTGTTTTCTGATCTAAGTTTCTTGACTCCGGACCGTTATCTGACCACTTTTCTGTCCATTCCCTGTTTTTGTTGTTACCTCCTGGCTTTGAACCTTGCAGCGCTTTCTGACCCTGTCTCTGTCTGTTCCCTGAATTTATATGTACTCTCCTAGAATTCTGACCCTCGGCCTGTGACTTGACTGGTCTTCTGTTTATGCCCTGTATCCTGACGTGTCCTCCTGTTACCTGACCTCGGCTTGTCTGACTTCCCTTCTGTTTATACTACCCATAAATAATGGCTAGCCTCACAGCTGGGTTTGTCTACCCAAGACAGAATGGCTTTTTGTATGACTTTGGAACCAATTTTTACCCCTTTTGGTTGGTAAATATGCATTTCTTGTTGAGAAGGGATTTCTGCATAGGTTTTGGGAGCACTAGTAGCAAATGGGACCAATAAGAAATTGTTTAAAGGCTGTAAGGTCTACAACAGCTGTATGATATATCTTCTGTTAGCAACCAGGTTCAGTATCAACCGAATGATGTTTGGTTCGACAGTTCAGATGGCAGGTCTCTTGCCTGACTCGCTCATACAATGGAGCGATTGCTCTACCAATGACTCCTGTATTCTCTATACAAGTGCTGCTGCAAGACATCTCCGTTTCTTGATTATCCACAGAGAGCAAAAGGATAGGCAGTCCGAAAGCAGACATAAGAGATCCTTATCTCCCTTGACAATCATCTATTGGTGGCCCCTGTGGAGACACGGGGCTCAGTGGGTGCTCTCGTCCACTAAAACCCGCCGCCTTTAGAAAGACAGTGTGGCTCAGGGCTCATCCCAACTGAACGCTGGCCTCCTTAACCGTGGGCGTAACACTACTCAGACAACACAGGGTGAGGGAATCACAATAATTAGACTTTATTGGATCCCCAAACAATTAACGGCACATAACACATAACCAGCAAAGCACACATGTAACAGGCAACAGAGTCTCACCCTTCCGCTGGCTCACCAGGGATTTAGAATGTGCATGCCTCAGAGCTTCCAGGGCCACTTACTCCAATCCAGCAGCACCCCGCTTTCGGTGGGCACCCACTGAGAAAGAAATAACGCCAGATTTAGGAAGCTGGCTGAGGTCTGCAAAGTCTGAACCAGGTGACCGCTTTGTCCCAACCTGGGTTTCCTCCTTAGAAGTCTCTGGTTTGATGATATAATCCTGGCAGCCGGAGTCGAAATCCCTAGACTGTGGATATGGTCTTCAATCGGAACCGGAGTCCCTAGATTGAAGCCACAGGGTATCCTGATCCTCTAGTCAGCTCCTAAGAGCTTAGACTGGATCCATCGGCATCCATCAACAACCACCTGGTGGCTTAAAGAAATCCCTTTTATAGCCACAGCCTTCCACTTGGATACACTGCATCCTCATTGATTAGTTGGACAAGATCGCCTCTCCCATTGGATGAATCTCAAGCTGGACAATGTTCATCCAAATGATGTCTACAGAAAGACTGAGGGTATACATGTAGTCTGGAATGCACAGACTAGACAATGACTACTAAGGTAATTACATTAGCAATAAACAACTACAATACAATGATTACTGGAAGGGTCTGGAGAAACAATAGCTAAGCAAACATGAAAACATGACTTAGCACACATAAGAACAATACGTCTGGCTGAATGTTAAGAAACTTTAAGTCATGAGAGGCATTGGGTGTCCATGTCGTCACAGCCCCCATATAGTTTATATTGTAGTCCAAACTCTTCAATATTGGAGTGATCAGCTGACGTTTGTCTAATGTGAATGAGTGTCTCTAGGCTCCCAACTAATTGCTCCACCTCAGAAGTGCTAGGAACGATGGGGAAGTAAACTAGATTGTCCGAAGGAAACATGAAAACACCTGGCTGGATATGCATACTCCTCTATTCACAAGTAGAGATGAGCAGACCTGTGGATTCTCGAGTTCTGCGGAGTCAGCCGCACTTTGGCTAAAGTTCTATTCTGGATTCAAACTTGACCCAAACCTCATTGAAAGTCACTAATTGGACAGTTCGGGTCTCTGCTCACATGAAACCAGCCACAAACAGAACACTTTCGTAGGAGGGCATTTTTTCCATTTTTTTTGTGCACACTACATCCAATCACTCTCTTGTTACCCCAGCACAAGCCGATCAAACACTGCAAGCGGCTCACACTGAGCCAAGCACAGAGTGTACCGGAGCACAGCAATGGTTGCTCAAGTTGTCAGCATATGTAAAGGCCCCGTCACACTAAGCAACATCGCTAGCAACATCGCTGCTAACGAACAACTTTTGTGACGTTGCTAGCGATGTTGCTGTGTGTGACATCCAGCAACAACCTGGCCCCTGCTGTGAGGTCGTTGGTTGTTCCTGAATGTCCTGGGCCATTTTTTAGTTGTTGCTGTCCCGCTGTGAAGCACAGATCGCTGTGTGTGACAGCGAGACAGCAACAACTAAATGTGCAGGCAGCAGGAGCCGTCTTCTGCGGAGGCTTGTAACCACAGTAAACATCGGGTAACCAAGAAGCCCTGTCCTTGGTTACCCGATATTTACCTTTGTTACCAGCCTCCGCCGCTCTCACTGTTAGTGCCGGCTCCTGCTCTGTGCACATGTAGCTGCAGGACACATCGGGTTAATTAACCCGATGTGTGCTGTAGCTAGGAGAGCAGGGAGCCAGCGCTAAGCAGTGTGCGCTGCTCCCTGCTCTGTGCACATGTAGCTGCAGCACACATCGGGTAATTAACCCGATGTGTGCTGTAACTAGGAGAGCAGGGAGCCAGCGCTCAGTGTGTGCTGCTCCCTGTTCTCTGCACGTGTAGCTCCGTGCGCTGGTAACCAAGGTAAATATCGGGTTGGTTACCCGATATTTACCTTAGTTACCAAGCGCAGCATCTTCCACGCGGCGCTGGGGGCTGGTCACTGGTTGCTGGTGAGCTCACCAGCAACTCGTGTAGCGACGCTCCAGCGATCCCTGCCAGGTCAGGTTGCTGGTGGGATCGCTGGAGCGTCGCAGTGTGACATCTCACCAGCAACCTCCTAGCAACTTACCAGCGATCCCTATCATTGTTGGGATCGCTGGTAAGTTGCTTAGTGTGACTGGACCTTAACGCACCCAAACATCAAAACCTTTGAGATCCAGAAATCTCATGCACACTGAAATGGAAAACTATTGCATTTTTGCTGCGTTTTTGAAAGAAGCAGCTTGTCAATTCTTTCAGCGTTTTTCTGGCTTTTTTCACCATTAAAAAACAATAGGAGTAAAAAAACCCAGCTGAGTTTTTGCTGCTTTTATGGTGACTGAAACCAATTTTATTTAAACATGTACTGTAGACAAATAACAGCAAAAACACAGCTAAAACACAGGAAAAAAAAGCTGCAAAAAAAGCTGCAAAGAAAAAAAAGCAGCAAAAAAACCCCAGCTTTTTTAATGCCAAGACATCCGGTTTTGCTGCAGAGAAAAATGAAGCAGAAATGCACAGTGTGAACATTGCCTAATAGTGTCCTTGAAGATAGAAATTCTACATAATTGCTGCCATTGTGATTCAAACAAGATACATGACTATACCAGTTCACTTTGTGGTTAGTGGACAGAACTCATTATTTGAGCACAGCGCCCAGTAAAGTGCTGCAGAATTTGTTGGCGCTATATAAGCAATGGGAAACAAATCAATAATGCAGAAGTGTTTCATCACAATCTGCTACAATGTAACAAGCTAATGCAGAAGAAGAAAACTTCACGGCAAATAATAAGAGCAGCATTGTTACAATACTACCAAATGGTTCAAGTTCAGAAAATTGTGCTTTGTGTAGTTATTAATCTTGCTCCTATATACTGACTGATGATGACGTTCTTAAAAAGTAAGACTATGTGCCCACGTGGTGTTTTATTTGCGATCCCAGTAAAGTCTATTAGAATCGTGACTTGCTGTGCACATGTTACTTCTTTTCTCCTTGCAGAATTTGTTGCTGAAAAAAGAAGCAGCGTGTCGTCTTTCTGCATTTTTATAATCCACTGTAATGCTTTATCACTACAGGGGATTATATTGCAGCACTTTGCCTCTAATGCATACAGCATAGTGTGTGAGGCTCTCTGTAGCTCAGTAACCCGGTGTCGTCATAGTGATGGGGTCTCTGTAATCACATTACAGGAACCCGATCCCCAGGGAGAGGTAAGCGATTCCTCTCCCTGCCTCCTGAATGCTGTGATCACACTGTTCACAGCATTTAGGGGGTTAAACTGTCATCAGGGACCACTCCTGGCAGTTAGAGCTGGGTCCCATTTGTAACATCAGCCGAAGACCTGGCGGCGATCGTAGGGGTACAGCGCCTAAACCCCTGCGATCGACATGACTTAAAAAAAGCACAAAAAGAAGCAGGAAAAAACGAAAGTAAAATAACACACAAACACAATAAAAATGCACATTTTTTTCAGCTGCTTTCTTCCTGCCAAAACATATATATGTAATGCAGAAAAGAAGCACAGAACATGTGTAACACATGTATGCAGAAAAGAAGCACAGAAAAAAGCAACGTGGGCACACAGCCTTACCATCATTTTATTTTTTTTTCAGAAATCAATAGTACACATGACACTAAGGCGGGCTTTGCACGTTGCGACATCGCAAGCCGATGCTGCGATGTCGCACGCGATAGCCCCTGCCCCCGTCGCAGCAGCGATTTCTTGTGATAGCTGCCGTAGCGAACAATATCGCTACGGCAGCTTCACATGCACTTACCTGCCCTGTGACGTCGCTCTGGCCGGCGTCCCGCCTCCTTCCTAAGGGGGCAGGTCGTACAACGTCAGAGCGACGTCACACGGCAGGCGGCCAATAGAAGCGGAGGGGCGGAGATGAGCAGGATGTAATCATCCCGCCCACCTTCTTCCTTTCGCATAGCCGCCGGCGGCAGGTAAGGTAATGTTCCTCGCTCCTGCGGCTTCTCACACAGCGATGTGTGCTGCCGCAGGAACGAGGAACTACATCACACCTGTCGCGGCACTGGCATTATGGAAATGTCGGAGAATACAACGATGATACGATAATGACGCTTTTGCGCTCGTTAATCGTTTCATCTAGAATTTACACACTACAATGTCAAAAGTGACCCCGGATGTGCGTCACTTTCAATTTGACCCCACCGACATCGCACGTGCGATGTTGCAACGTGCAAAGCCGCCCTTAGAAACTCTGACATAAATCTTATCATAGAAATTGGCTTCTTTCTTTTCCTTGACTTATCATTCAATCTCACAATGTTAAAATTCTGTCTTCATTGAATACAGATTTTCCCAATGCTGGAATGACAGAAGACAGTTGGTGCTCACAAAGTTCTATGGAAAACTGTAACTGTCATTTCAGAAAAACTTGTAGCAGAATGTCTAGCTTCTTCTTGTATAGAATTTTAAAAGCTCCGGTCTCAGCAATGGGGAACTCTGTCTTCACTGAATACAGATTTTACTTATGATTTGAGAGTAAAAGAGCAATCACATAACAGATAGAAGCAGATTTGTCAGATAAGATATAATACAAAGATGCTAATTTTCATGTGTACTATTGATTTATGAAATTAAAATGAGGAATACTATTTAAAGTGTTGAGCTCTTCCAGTCCCATGTGAAGCATGCTTTTACAAAGTCACTAGAGATGGCCGAATATTAACTAATTGTTTGGCTAATACTTACTGAATATCGAGTACTAAAAGGGTGACGGCGTCCAGCATCAACATCAAGGAAGGTAATATTGTGAATACAATTATTTTTTCAAAATTCATTAAAATTGTACAAAAAATGTCAGTGTGACAGACATTACGTGTTTCGGGCAGATGGTCCTTATTCATAGACACATGTTTTTTTTCTACTTAGGACAGACTATGAATAAGGACCATCTGTCCGAAACTCGTAATGTCTGTCACCACAGAGGGTTTTTTTGTATTATTTTAATGGATTTTGAATAAAACATTATTTTTACGATATTACCTTAGTGGATGTAGATGGTGGACGTCGCCCCCATTTTTGCTTCATTAGTGATTGCTGTCGACACACATGCTTCCTTGCACCGTTGGGTGAATGCTACTTTCATCTGGAGACTGGTGAGCTGGATATTTGAGTACTATTCCAGTATTTGTCACAATAACAAAAGTGCTCGGGTTCCCCACTGACTTGCATTAGGTTTGTTATTTGTGACGAATACCAGAATGGTACTTTGGGAGTTGCTACGAATAATCCGAACACAAATAGTAACTATTCACCCATTACTAAATGGACCTTTTGAGTCCATAATCTAGACAAAAAACTGACGGCACTTCCAAAATGCAGTCTGAACAGGTGCAAAACTGAACATGACATATAATAACAAAAAAAGACAGTTGCACTCTGAAATGCTAAAGCATGCAAACCATGAATGTAAGAATATAGACATGCATTACTGCTTAAGGAAATCTAGGAAAAAATTAGATATTTAGCATACAAATTGGCCATTTCTATATCTGCCCAGTAGCCACGTTACGGCATATTTCGGGAACTTACACTGAACTCAAGCCTCTCTCTGGGTTACAAACATCCATGTGTACGGGCATGTAGGAACCTACTACTGAAGAATAAAATCACCTGTGGCTAATGGGGAAGGGGTGCACAGTCAGAGGGCATGACTCCATAATCTAGACAAAAACACTGACGGCACTCCCAAAATGCAGTCTGAACAGGTGAAAAACTGAACATGACATAATAACCAAAAATGACAGCTGCACTCTGAAATGTTTCAGCATGCAAATAATGAATGCAACAATATAAATATGCATTACTGATTAAGGAAATCTAGGAAAAATTGAGATATTTAGCATACAAAAATGGCCATTTCTATATCTACCCAGTAGCCACGTCAAGGCATATCCCATTGACTGGGAACCTATACTAAACTGAAGCCTCTGTCTAGGTTACAAACCTCCATGTGTATGGGCGAGAAGGAACCTGCTACTAGAGAATAAAATTACCTATGGTTAATTTGTTATTATAAGTCACCTTTTGAGTGTCATAATCTGGCTGTTGCTTACATAATAAAATCACGTTGATGGTTTCCCAATTTATGAAATGTTCTTATTTTCTTATTAACTTTGCATCGGAAATTACAAAAGACAAAACAAAATGAAAAAACAATGCCATCATCATTTTTCTTTTCTGCTCCATCCTTACATCCATTTATTTGTAGAATTTGACTTTTTTCCCCTCGTGTTCAGCAGAAGTCTGGTCTGGGAGTTAACAGTGGAATTGCTCTTTGATATGAATGATTTGGACAACCATTAGAGGTCACTTGTCTATAGTAAATACCAGTTCAATAGAACCTCTGGGTTTTTCTGAAATGATTAGAAAGTAAGTTGTCAGTCAATGTTTTACTCAACCGTGGCTCACCATCATACTTTCCAAGTGGTTTACCAAAAGAAGACATTGTACCAATTGGTCAATTTACTGCCAACCTCATCAGTCCTTGCAAATAAGCTATTTCCACCAGGAATGGCAAGTAAAGACCAGTAGCTTCCCGGAAGATTGTAGCTATATGTAGAAACCAAATAAAATAAGGCAATATTTGCTCTTAGCTTTGATATGCACATTATACCCAAGCTCCTTTAACTTTACGACACAGGAAAAATATCATACTGCCCAACCAAATGCAACACTGTTTTTATAATTGATTATGTCAATAGTAAAATATTACCATGTTAAGTCGTAGTAGACCAAAAGCTGATCTCGGCAATACTTTGCTCTCCTCTCTAAGCCAACTTCATTTTCCAAGCCCAGTTGAGTATAAAGACCTTGGTATGATTTATAGAGGCAATTTAATACTCACAATCCCCATATCTAAGGAATGAACACTTAAGTTTCGATCCCTAATGACCTGTAACCTCCGTCATATAAAGGGATGAAGTGAGTCTCAGAGCAAAGCGGTAGAGACTGTTATATATTATTTACGCACAGAGCTGAGTCTTCGGAGCTGATGTCCCATAAGGTTCATTCCATCACTCTTCAGAGACCAATAAAGAGGCATCAGGTGTCATCTAGTTCGGCAGAGGAGAGTTGTCACGAAGAGCACATTAATAAATTACACATTATTCAAAAAAAGTATTATTTTATTGAATAGCATAAAAAAATAAAATGTATCATCCAAATCTTGAGTCCTTTAGTAATACAGTAGAAAAAAAATTGGGGGGTAAAATGTTGCCCTATATGAAGATATATTTATTATATTTTTACTAATTTTGTGAGTTCCCAAATTTTCTAGAAGGCTAGGGCTATGTGCGCATATGAGTATTTGGTTGCATAAATTTCTGCACCAAATCTGCATCTCTTGGCAGAAAAAACGTGTGTTTTCGATATATATTTTTGGTGCTTTTTTATGTGTTTTTTGCATGCATTTTCAATGCATTCTGTGGCGGAAAAACACTGCAAAAATGTTGAAAGAATTGATATGATGCAGACTTATTTCTGCACCAAATCTACAAGGGAAAAAAAGCAACAGGTGCACCAAACGTCAGGATTCTCATTGACTTTGCTGGTATAAGGATTTGCATGCAGTTTTGTGACACAACTGCACTCAAAAATGCATAAAAATGCAATAAAAACGGGGCCTAAAGCAAACATTTCATTATATATAGAGACTACTAATAGTAAGATTACATGATTTATAATTACAAAGCTGATTTCTGGTTTTTTTAGAGAATGGAAAATACCTTCTTTTTTATTTACTATACAATATTTTACACCATTCCCTTTAATTTGTTTGCATTCATACGCTTTGCTTAGCTGTTTTAGCAGTGTTTTCCTTAGGTAGTTTAGTAAAGTGACAACGTTATGTAATAACTGAGATTTATTTAGGAGGCTGCAAACAACACATTTTAAGACGATAAGGCAAATAATTGTTTAACTCTATTGTTTAAAGGGAATCTGTCAACGGGTTTTTGTTATGTAATCTGAAGACAGCATGCTGTAAAGGTTAACACACAAAATTCAGTGGTTCCTCTGTTATCAAGGTGTGTGATAAGACACTCTGCTCTTCCCTACCACCGGCAGGGCATAGAACATCAGTGTGCAAGTGCCGAGCAGCGTCATTCGGAAGTCCTTCCGATGTCGTCCCTCGGTGCTTGTGTAGTGGTAGTCTATGCTCTATCTGCAGTAGAGCAGAGTGTAGTGCCCCTGCACGGACCTGTGAGGCTATTGCACAGGCGTGAGATCTTGGTTCGCAGGACACGTCATCCGCATCAATCAAATCAGGAAGATGTGATTAAGTGTAGAGAGGAGGGACAGATGCCAAAGCAAGGACGCCCATCGAACCGCACCATCATCATTTACATACAGTGCGGGAAAACATCATGTGGTACTTTTTGAGGTGTACAGATGGAGTCAGGAGCTGATAAACACAATTGTGAAATATATCACTGGAATAGTTAAAGGTGGTGGCATTTGTTTATTGACTCAAAAACTGGTGACAATCTCACTTTAAACTTTTTGCACACCTATATAGCTCAGTCGCTGTTGTGCACACTCAACAGTGACCTCTGTCCACCAACACATGCAATAGCAAGGGAGTGATGGGTTACCGTGCCAGCCAGGGTCCGCCTGAAGCCCCCACAACCACCAGCAGGTCACAAAATTACAAGTAAAAGCAGACGCAAAGAGCTGTTTGAGAGCAGCTATTTTGCTCAGTAGCTGAGTATGCAGAGCGCAGCAGTCAAGAGGAGTTTGTCATCAGCTGTTGAGCTCTACCTAAGTGGAGACCTAGATGACAAACCTCACTTTGTTACACTAAGCGCTTTGTCATCTCCATCACTACCTATTCAGTACACAGCAGCTAATGACAAAGTCAGATCAAGTGCTGTGCTCTGTATAGGAACAGAGGTAAACAAGCAATATATAAGCATGTGACCACCCTTAAATTAATATAACACCTGCACATAGGGGTGCAACTCAGGCAAACATGAATTATCTTATACTGTGTCAGAACTGAACCCCTGTTTGTAAATGTTTTGTATAGGAACTGTGGGGCAGCAACCAAGATGACAAAAGCAGTTGCAATTTGCTTTTCTCATTTATCTTTCTGAGTGGTCCCTCACTGCACCCATGTGCCTCTCTAAGAACAAGTCTTGTTTGTCCCTGTCATGTGCTGTCCAGGTCCGCACAGGTGGATTACTTCTACAGTGTCAGACTGAGTTCACATTGCAGAGTCTCACAGGCAACCTGGTCTCTCTTAAGTGCTCAGCTTTGCTGGGCGTCGGCTGAATTGTTTCACTACCAACCATGCATGAGTTAATCCTTTTTGGAGCAGTGTGCAATTCTTCTGATAGCTGGGTTGCTAATTACCATCCACAGCTGGTCTCTTCCTATTTAAGGCTGGGGAGTATAGTAGGAGATCGCTGAAGATAGCTACAGCTTAGCTCCAGTGATCCCAGAGTCAGTGGTTATTCAGTTTATAGTGAACTACAGTTGCTGTTCTGTGTGGTGTGAATGTTTCCCTGTTGTGGGTTTATTCCCTACCAGGTTCTTTATTCCCCTATATATATATATTGTCTCGCCTTTGTGTTTGAGTGCAATGTGTACAAGGTTTTGTTCTACCTTGTCCGTGTCTTTTCTGTGGGGTTTTGTTACTGGGTTTCCGCCAGCTCCCAAGGCGGAGGGGGGGGCATAAGTATAAAACCGTTCTCTATTTTTCAATCCATAAAACAATGACAGACAGTGCAAGAAGGGGAAGCGAGGAACATCCAGACGATGGCCGTTTTGTGCGTATAGAGCCGTGCTTCAACAGGTTCTAAACAGATCAGAACCTGTTGAAGCTCAGCTCTATACACACGATACAGCCATTGTCTGGATATTCCCCATTTTCCCTTTGCACTGTCTGTCATGGTTTTATGGATAGAAAAATAAAGAATGGTTTTATACTTAAGGTGAGTGATGCACATTTCATATCTTCTACTTTAAGATTATCTGATGCCTCTGGACTATATGGGCTGAGCACCACCAAGATATTCACCACAAGTGTTCGGACTGGTGCATTAAGTGGAGCTTGGACTGCTTCACGATCAGTAGTGCTGGACTTCATTATTTTTTATTGGATTATATGTCAGCACTGGTATGCGGCAGACAGCGTCGGACTGGCTACCGTAGGAACTGCAATAATACCAGTCCTGCCGCGGTTACCTGCACTGAACTCCCGAGCTCTCACCTGAGCTCCGGAGTGGAGCCTGGACTGAGCAGGTTTGCAGGACTAAACTGTGAGCGCCGACTGGTTCCCCGGCTATCACAGTTCAGTCCATGACAGCTGCGAATAGGCCAGGCTGGACTCCTCAGCTCAGGTGAGAGCTCTGGAGTTCAATGCAGGTAACCGCATCCAGGACTGGTATTACTGGCGGTTTCCGGTAATACTAGTCCTGGCTGTGTGAACCTGCATTCAGCTGTGAACAGGCCGGGTTGCACTCCAGAGCTCAGCTGAGAGCTCCGGAGTTCAGTGTAGGTAATCACGGCCAGGACTGGTATTATTGCAGTTCCTCCGGTAGCAATTCTGATGCTGGCGGCAGGTACTGGACAGTTCTGTACACTCTTCTCTACAGCTCAGTTGGCAGGAAGCCTTAGCAATGAACGGATGTGTTGTTACAGAGTAAAGAATGGGACCCTGCACAGAGGGTCGGTCAACGCAACATGATAAGTTATGCACCAGGAAGTTTAGGAAGCGCAATATTTACCGTATATCCAATACATTTACTATATTGGGCAGCAATTTGAGACTTTACAGTCACTAAATGCAAAGAATATTATGAGGTGTTATGGCAGTGCAGATGGGGTGTATCATTTTAGCTTCCAAGATTAATTTAAGCAGAATATCCCCCAGGAATCCACCTGCTACTTTGCACATTCTGCACAGTGCAGTCTACCATTCACAGCCTGCATTGCACAGGGCTTTCCTGAGTCATTGTGTCTGTTACCTCTCGCTTCGCTTGCCTGTATGCGCTGCCTAATATAGTAGTCTGGGCCCCGGGGAAATTCTAGTTTTCAAAGTTTTGTGAAAATAGAAATGCACCGTAGCTCAAAATTTTGTCCTTACACTATCAGAATCTGAATATCAGCACAATCCAATGTTTTGGGGTTTTTTTTAGAATTGAGACACTTTGAAGACAAGAATTGGATGAATCATTCATGGATGTTATTTTGTATTATCTATAGAGAGAGACTTTTTTTTTCGAGTGTGTGGCAAAAAGGTTAAACTTTTGAGAGGTTCATTAAACGTCATGCAAAGATAACCATACAAGCAGTGTAGGGGGCTAATGGCTCCTGTTTATTTTTGACAGCCCTACTTGCGCTTGGGGAAATGGCAGAATCCATTGTGACAGTGGTTACCGTGGTAACAAATTTGACTGTCACTTACACTGAATTGTAACAATGGACCTGTGCAAATATATTTCAATTGCATGTGGTGTAATGAGATTTTTTGTTTTCCTCCCCTCGCAGTTAATGGCTTTTCTTGTATTTGTTTACAGATTCTTAGCTTTATGAATGTGGACAGGCGAGAGTGAGCTATTTAGTTTAAAGGAGGGACAGAAAGTGCTGGCATATACAGATAAAAGAGAATTGTGTCTCTGAGAGTCGCACAACAAAAACTATTAACCCCTTTCTTTTACTGTCAGAGTTCTGTTTACCCATAAACTATTTGATTTTAAAGATCTATTCAAAATCCATATGTTCAACCATTGATTTATAGCACATTTATAAGTCACTTTCAGTCACTACAGCTATGGACTGCTTTCAATTAGGCTCGTAATTTAGGATAGGATTCGTCTACTAGACTACCAGGTCCTCCCTCAGTGAGCCCCAAATCTGGCACCATTAGTAATTACAGTAGAGGACAAAGCACCATTAGTAATTACAAAGATCCAGTAGAGTAAAAAAGCCAAATGGTGCGACGTGGAAGCCAATAACTTTTCACAAGTGAACTGGATGACTCCCATTTACTAATACAATGAAAAGTAGAATTACAATGGAAAGGTAAAGTACATATTCTATAATTATAGCCGGCATCCCATCAAAATTAACTCCTTGGGTGGGCTGCCATGTGAATTCACCTAGCTCATGTTATAGGCCAGAGGCCTTGCAGACAATGATTTACTGTGCAAGTATTAAAGAAGTTGTCCACTACATTAACTATGATGACTTATCCTCAATGTCTGATTGGTGGGGTAAGACACCCGGCACCGGTCAATGGTGGCCAGAACTTCCCAGCGCATCTCTGTTGCCGAAATAATGGCTGTGGCTGTGTACTACACATCAGCCCCTTATAACTTTGAACAGGGGGTGGATGTGCAGTAGCTGGCCGTGGCCACTTATAGAGCTGACAGAGTTACGCTATGCAGTTCTATAGTGTAGCAGTTCCATCCGCTTCAAGAACAGCTGATCAGTGGGGTGCCAGATGTCGTACCCCCACCAATGAGACATTGATGACCTATCCTTAGGATTGGCCTTCAATGTTAAAGTAGTGCAGCAGCTCTGTAACTTTTTTAGCTGGAGAATGGGAGATCACTTAGTAGAGACTTATGTACCTGTTATCATTAACAAATTACTTAAAAGGGTCTTTAAAAAAACATTCTATTGTATATTCACCCATAACAGGTCCAACAATGCATCATTACTACTGTCCTCAGTCTTTGTTGCCCGGCTGCACTGGTGACACCAGAATGACACTATATGGGTTCGGTGGTGTCCACTAATTGGTGGTGATGTGAGCTATAGCTATAAAGTCACCACTGCATCCTGCCAACAAAGACCTAGCGTGGTAGTATATTCATTGCGGCCAGTGAGTATAGTATTATTTTCTTGAATAATTCGTTCCACAATGTGTTAAATGTCCCAAATGTACAAACTCACACAAACTCACACAAACACACACAAACACACATGCACACGCACATATTATATGCTCACCTTACCTTCCGTTCCATCGCCGGTCTCCTGGTACTTGCTGTTCTCCGGTGCGGGCCGTGTATCGGGTAACAATAACGACGAGGGCGAAACTTCCTGCCAGAGCGCTGACGTCAAAGGCAGAGCCGCTTGCCTCTGATTGGCCAGCGCGCTGCCTTTGAGTAGCGGTGGCAGGAACCAGGAAGTTCCTGCTTCGTTGCTATGGATGCTGATGCCTGGATGCCTGGAGTGGAGCGGAGCGGAGCGGCGCGGCTCACTACAGGACCCAGGAGACCGGCGATGAAACGGAAGGTACACATATTATATGCTCACCTTACCTTCCGTTCCACCGCCGGCCCCATGGTACTTGTAGTTCGCCGCGATGTACCCGGGAACTACAAGAACCATGAAACCGGCGGTGGAACGGAAGGTAAGGTGTGCATAATACTGTATGTGTGTGCGTGCATGTGTGTTTGTGTGTGCTTGTGCGCACATGTGTGTGTTTGTGTGGACTGCAAGAGTGGGTTAGAATGCGGTGGATGTATGGAACCGGAAGTGTGTGCAGTGAGGATTTCGCTCGTACAGCAAAGCTTTCTCGTAAAGCGGGTTACAAATTTACAGATATCTTTGCTTGTTAAGGCCTAAAATACAAGTCCTTGATAACCACACACGTGTAATACGGGCCGTTTTTCATGTCCATAATCCGTTTTTTGGTCCGTAAATAATGCACGTGTGGTGGCTGTGTGTCCGGCGTATGGTAACCACGTGTGCGTGTGGAATGGCCGTGTGTGCATGTGAAACTTAACTGACGTGTGTGTGTTGTCCGTGTGAAATGTCCGTGTGTGATGTTAAATGTCGTTGATACATGTCGACTGACAGCAGACAGAGTCGCGCGCTGAGAATGAACTCGGGTGAACTTCACCCGACTTCATCCTCATACCGCAGCTCTGTCTGTGTCGCGTCCTGATTAGCGGTCACCTGTGAAGGACTCACCGGTGACCGCTAATCACCAGAGTGACTGAATGGAGTACCCCTCTCGCATACTCACCATTCCCCGATCACCGGCGTGGCGCTGCACGGCTGTTCTCTAAACTCCGGCGGCTTTTCCTCTTTTGAAAAAGCCGGCCGCTCATTAATCAACCTCGTATTCCCTGCTTTCCCCGCCCATCGGCAAATATGATTGGTTGCAGTGAGACACGCCCACACGCTGAGTGACAGCTGTGTCACTGCACCCAATCACAGCAGCTGGTGGGCGTGTCTATACAGTGCAGTAAAATAAATAAATAAATAATTAAAAAAAACGGCATGCGGTCCCCCCCTATTTTAATACCAGCCAGATAAAGCCATACGGCTGCAGGCTGGTATTCTCAGGATGGGGAGCCCCACGTTATGGGGAGCCCCCCAGCCTAACAATATCAGTCAGCAGCTGCCCAGAACTGCCGCATACATTATATGCGACAGTTCTGAGACTGTGCCCGGCTCTTCCCGATTTGCCCTGGTGCATTGGCAAATCGGGGTAATAAGGAGTTAATGGCAGCCCATAGCTGCCACTAAATCCTAGATTAATCATGTCAGGCATCTCCCCGAGATACCTTCCATGATTAATCTGTAAGTTACAGTAAATAAACACACACACACCTGAAAAAATCCTTTATTAGAAATAAAAAACACTAACACATTTCCTGGTTCACCAATTTAATCAGCCCGAAAAAGCCCTCTATGTCCGGCGTAATCCAGGATGGTCCAGCGTCGCTTCCAGCTCTGCTGCATGGATGTGACCGGAGCAGCAGAAGACACAGCCGCTCCTGTCAGCTCCACGCAGCAACTGAGGTGAGTAGCGTGATCAGCTGATGTCAGTCAGGTTACTCGCGGCTACCGCTGTATCCAGTGACAGCGGGTAACCTCAGTGACAGCTCAGCTGATCACGCGGCTCTTTTCATTTGCTGTGTGGAGGTGACAGGAGCGGCGGTGTATTCTGCAGCTCCGGTCACCTCCATGCAGCAGAGCTGGAAGCGACGCTGGACCATCCTGGATTACGCCGGACATGGAGGGCTTTTTCGAGCTGATTAAATTGGTGAACCAGGAAATGTGTTAGTGTTTTTTATTTCTAATAAAGAATTTTTCAGGTGTGTGTGTTTATTTACCGTAACTTACAGATTAATCATGGAAGATATCTCGGGGAGACTTCTGACATGATTAATCTAGGATTTAGTGGCAGCTATGGGCTGCCATTAACTCCTTATTACCCCGATTTGCCAACGCACCAGGGCAAATCGGGAAGAGCCGGGTACTGTCCCAGAACAGTCGCATCTAATGTATGCGGCCATTCTGGGCGGCTGCTGACTGATATTGTTAGGCTGGGGGGCTCCCCATAACATGGAGCTCCCCGTCCTGAGAATACCAGCCTTCAGCCGTATGGCTTTATCTGGCTGGTATTAAAATTGGGGGGACCGCACGCCGTTTTTTTAAATTATTTATTTATTTATTTCTATACTCCATAATGACACACCCACCGGCTGCTGTGATTGGGTGCAGTGTGACACCTGTCACTCAGCGTGGGGGCGTGTCTCACTGCAACCAATCATAGGCACCGGTGGGTGGGGAAAGCAGGGAATACGAGATTGTTTAATGAGCGGCCGGCTTTTTCAAATTAGAAAAAGCCGCCGGAGCAGTGTGAATGCCGTGCAGCGCCGCGCCGGAGATCGGGGATCGCTGAGTATGAGAGAGGGGGGGGAACTTCAGTCACTCGGGGGATTAGCGGTCACCGGTGAATCCTTCACAGGTGACCGCTAATCAGTACACGGCACACAGACAGAGCCGCGGCATGACAATGAAGTCGGGTGAAGTTCACCCGAGTTCATTCTCATCCCGCTAATCTGTCTTCCGACATGTAGTAACGACATTTTGCATCACACACGGACATTTCTCACGGACAACATAACCACACATCCGTGCAAGGAACATTTTATTTAGACTCCCATAGGCTAACATTATGTCCGTGTGTGCGTGCTCCGTCCAAAAAACGAACATGCTTCCGTGCCAAACGGAGCAAAACACGTGGGACGCACACGAACACACGGAAGATCAAATAACACGCACGTGTGCCTTTAAACATAAAAAAACATATGTGCACGTTTGGTCGTATCTTCGGTATGTATGGAAACGGACCAAATACGCACTTTTCAACGGATGTGTGTTGCAGGCCTAAGCAAAATTCTGGTTAAGTGGGTTACTCATTAAGTGAGGTACCACTGTACATTATTTTAATGTTTTCTTGAACTGAGTTATCTGTGCTGCTAGATCATTTTTATCTGTGAATAGAAATCCCACCAAGAAAACAAATTTTGTTGTGTGGTTCATTTGAATACATAAGAAAAAAAGCATATGTAGCAACATCCAATTACTCAGACTTGATGTACAGTAAATTGTATTTTGAGGAGTGCTGTAAAGATGGTGCCATATGGAGAATTCGTCTTTGTTTCCTATTAAAACCTGTTCTATTTTGGAACAGAATCATGAAATGTCTCACTGATTTGTTTCAGTAGTTTCATACGGAAAATGAGGACAAGTGTTCAATTTTGTAATAATGGTCTTTTTATCTGTAGTTTAAGAAGACTTACCAAATTGTTCTTGGTTTCAGAATAAGGCGGCAAATACCGGGTACTTGGCTCAATGAAAATTTCAGAAAATGATTTCAGCCCATGCTTGAGATAAGTGAGGATCTGGCAACTTTTGACCTAGAAAGAAAAATATAGTATTGCTCTGAATCACAGCATTGAGTTGTACAATATTAACGCACTAAAAGGTACAAAAATAAGTAATTTAGCAATTTTTACCATTATTAAAGGGAGCCTATCTTGTGTAAAAACACTATTATCCTGCAGATATGGGGCTAATCTGCAGGTTAATAGCATTTGAAACCTGCCCAGAGCCTGCACATTGTACCTCGCTGCTGGGAGGAAAATATCTTTAACCCTCCCGCAGCGTTGCGGTTTCAGTTTAGGGCGGCGCCAGCGTGGGTTCAGTGACCGCAATGTGTATGTAGAGCAGCGAGTCACGGCGCAGAGTCGGGAAGGTCCGGGGTGAGGCCAAATATACAACTAAACAGGGGTAAAACCATGACAAACAAGGGGTACACCAGGGACATTTTAACAATGGTAGGCTCTAGCGCTAGTGAGAGGGAACATGGACACCTCCAAAACGTACCTGCCGCTGTACCCTGCACTCCTAGCCAGTCCCTATACAGGTTCTGCACCTGTCGCCGAGCAGGAACATGAAGCCCTGAAAACTCCCTACACTAGTTCCTGGCTAAGGTGTGGGAAGGTAAGGATCCCTAGTCACACTGCTGCACTAAAGCAAAACACCAGAGAAGGAAGACAGACAGGAGGAAAAATAATAAATATCTGCTGCAGTTAGACCCAAGACTGCAGCCACCACAGCAACTTCAAGAGCGGGCTCCTCCAGCTCCTTACACCTCCAGGCCAAACATCCAAATGAATCAGATCAGAGAATAACTGGCACCCTCTGCTGGTAGCAGAGGGTATATAAACGGACTGGGAGTGGTCCCAAACTAAAAACACCTAAGATGGCACTGAGACTGCTTGCTGGCAAGGAATACTGACATTAACCCTCTTCTCCCAAAAGGAAAGGGAATACATTTAAATAGAAGAGTCTTACAAGGTAAAGTGAGACCTAAAACCAGAACATGTCACTAAACTCTTAAAGCAGAGAGACAATTGTGACCCAGCGGCTGTAACTTCCCCGCCACACTGACTGATAGCCTCTCAGCACTAGAATTAGCTGTCAGTTAATACAGGGGGTGTGGATACAGCCATGGTCTCCATGACTAAACCCATGTCATCACCGCCTCCATGACTGAAACCCAAATGCTGCTAGGAGGATTAAAGTTCTTTTCCTCCTGGCAGCGAAGGTCAATGTGCAGGCACCGGGTAGGTTTCAAACTCAACCTGCAGATTAACTTTATATCTGCAGCATTTTTACAAGTGACAGATTCCCTTTAATGGCATAATTACATACATATACAATGCAGAATATTCCTGTCCAAATTAGCATCTTTATTTTTTTATGGAAATATGAGATTTGTAAAAATAGCAACAAAAAGAGGAATAAATATCCTCCAAAAATTAAGTATTACTTACAGCAAAGATGGGCTGCAGTGTGTACATCGCCCAGGCCAAAAACTAATACTCTACCAGGATACAGCTAAACCCCCACTAAATGGAGGCATCACAGGTGCAGGAAGAGCAAATCACACACACACTTCCAAAATATGGAGGGGGTGATTGCTGAATGATAAAACTGCTCACTGATGGCTTGCATAGAGTGCTGTTCATACCTGTAGATAACACAGTCACAAGTCCGCAGCCTATTAGGCGACGCCCATACTATTAGATCAGGCCGGCTGCCAAGCCATACCCCATCTGCGCAACATACAGGGACAGAATTCTAATAGCAAGGCCTAACAGAAAGGGGCCTGGCTGTATCCTGCACAAAGAATATGAGGTTTTAGTTGGTATTATGGCCAGAATACGGAGGCCTACAACCATCGTCACGGGAACCTCATTCTTGTAGGGCCCTACACTAAATATAAAAAATAGCAACAAAAAGGGAATAAATATCCTCCAAAAATCAAGCATTACTTACAGCAAAGATGGGCTGCAGCTGTAGAGTAGTAGTTTTTGGCCTGGGCGATGTACAACTGCAGCCCATCTTTACTGTAAATATGAGCTTTGCCACAATCTTACATCATTAATAGAGTCCTAGTTAAAATGTACGTCAATTGCAATGGGCAATGTTACCTTGTCATTTTCTCAGCATCTTTAAGAAATTTATTGTTTAGATAATTAATCTTTGGTTTACGTTTTTTAACTGATAATTCTATAGTATAAAGGCTCCGTTACACACAACGACGTATCTAACGATATATTGTCGGGGTCACGGAATTTGTGACGCACATCCGGCATCGTTAGCGACGTCGTTGCGTGTGACACCAATGAACGGCCATTAACGATCAAAAATACTCACCTTATCGTTGATCGTTGACATGTCATTCATTTTCAAAAAATCGTTGATTGTTGCAGGACGGAGGTTGTTCGTCGTTCCCCATTGCTACGTGTGACACCCCGGGAACGACGAACTACAGCTTTCCTGCGGCCGCCGGCAATGAGGAAGGAAGGAGGTGGGTGGGTTGTTGCAGTCACTCATCTCTGCCCCTCCACTTCAATTGGGCGGCAGCTAAGTGACGCCGCTGTGACGCCGCACGAACCACCCCCTTAGAAAGGAGCCGGTTCGCCGGCAACAGCGACGTCGCTAGGCAGGTTAGTGTGTGTGACGGGTCCTAACGATTTTTTGCGCCACGGACAGCGATTTGCCCGTGACGCACAAACGACGGGGGCGGGTGCTTTCACCTGCTGCGGGCTGCGTGTAAAGCCCCCTTAAATACAATGTATTTTGGCTTTTTATTGCATTTTTTCATGTTTGTGCTAATCTTCAACAGTTTTGGCCCTTAAGTTTCTCAACTTGCTATGTACATTTATAAACATTTTATTAATAACTTATATGTGTTAAATGTTAATTTAATTAATTAAATTAATTTGCTATTCTAGCAATACGGTTCCATGGTCAATGACTCCACTGTTGCTTTAAGGCGGGTTCAGAAGCTAAGGGCGCTATGTCTCTGGAAAGTTAGCATAGTGAAATTGATTCTGCGGATGAATAAACAGTTGGAAGTGGGCCATTTGGAGGGCTGACATAGAAGGGGGATTAAGTTCTATGCATCAGATGATTTCTGAAATGGTATTACTGTTTACAGTGAGTCCTGGGCAAATACAAAAGACGCAGCAGGGAAGATTGCTAACATAGGGAAACATATGCCCCATGTATAATCCCAGAACAGTATTCGCAGGAAAGGGTATTATACCAAGTATACAGTATGAGTTCTATGGCAAGCTTGGAAAAAGTATTGCCTTCATCTGTTTGTAAATCAGCTTGTGCAGTCTCGGGTTAAGAAATGAAATACTTTGCCTTCAACCCTAGTGCCTGACATTTTATTTTCAGCTTATATAAGACCCTTTGGTAAATTTAACATGAACCTCAAACTTTGACATTATTTGCTTGTCTTCTGGTTTTCCCGTTGACAAATTTCAGGACTCCTGGGAGAGCAAACTGGGATATCTGATCAATATCTAAAATGAACTATGGAAATGCTCAATTAAATATTACTAAGTGGCAGAATTATATGGAATAAAGTTGGCTTTATTCAGTATATGGCAATAAGAAAAGTTGCCTAAAGTTGTTAAATGGCCAACTGTCACGGGATATGTAATGACAGGACAGAAGCCCCTAGGCTGACTCTCAGACTAGAGTCCCTGCACTGTCCCTTATCTCGGAGGTAGGCTTGATGGTAGCCAAGTCCGAGCCCCCAGTATGACCCTAACTCCTGTCTGAGCCCTTATCTTATTCCCCCTTTCCCACACCCTTGGGGCGGGCTTGAAAACACAAAGACAAAGCCCCACAAAATGACATGGACAAGAGAGAGCAGAAACTTGTACACACAGCACTCAAAACACACAGGAGAGACAATATGTGTACTGGGGTACAACAAAAAAGGGAAGGAAGTAATGCAGAATAGGTGAATGCTCACACCACTCAAAAGCACAACATGGATCACCATAAATAGGATAACACCCAAGATCGGGATTGCTGGAGCTTATGCTGAAGCTATCATCGGCACATACAGGAAGAAGGTTCTGCTTTAAATATGGATGAAACAGCTCCACGTGGCAATTAGCAACCTGAGCTCTTAGGTTCTGCTTGCAAGTGTGTAATAATTAACTCCTAGGCTGAAGACTAGTGAACCTGAACCAGCTGACACCCAGCTCTGGCTTAACATTCCAGAAGCCTAAGGTTGCTTTTCAGACACTGTGGTGTGAACAGAGACTGACGACATCATGCCAGCAGGTGTGTGCAGAGCCGAACATAGCATGACACCAACAATCCAATTGCTCTGAATATGTATGACACTGTTCTCTTATCCTCACACACTAACCTTCTTCTTTTTCTGTGCTGTTACATACTCTTTAGAGTTTTTTCACTGTTTTATAGCTTTTTTCCCCATTGCTATTTGGCTTAGCTGGGAACTGTGACGCCTTCTCACTATCCAGATTCAACACAAAAACAGGTGCTGCATTTTCTGCTTCTGCTTTTATACTGGCTTTGATAGTCCTTCCTAGATGGCTTTACTAAACCAGGTGATGTAATAGTTGCATGGCATTATTGGAGAACTCGTCCAAGGTCTTGTGATGTTTTTCTGGCTGACACAGTCTTCTGCATTGTGTAAAATTGCAGTGGCTATTTTAGGTGACTCATTCAAAGTAAATTGCAAATTGTTTGAATTTGCTGGGTTCAGTAAATTCTCAAAAAATTGAGACAACCTCATTTTGCATCAAATTGATTAACTCATCTGTATTGATGACTAACCCAAGCATCCCCACTTAGAAGAAGACAGTTGTGTGCAAGCATGACATTTGGGAGTTGGGACGATCAGACTGTGGACACCCTGTATAGTGTGGCCTTAATCAGTTGAAACACAGGTTCACAGAACTGATTATTATTATTTCGTATTATAGCACCATTTATTCCATGGCACTTTACACGTAAAAAGGGGTATACATAATAGGTACAAGTACAATAATCTTGAACAATACAAGGCACAGACTGGTACAGGAGGAGAGAGGTCCCTGCCCGCGAGGGATCACAGTTTACAGGGAAAGGGTGAGGATACAGTAGGTGAGGACAGAGCTGGTTGCACAGTGGTCTACTGGTCTGAGGGTTACTGCAGGTTGTAGGCTTGTCGGAAGAGGTGGGTCTTCAGGTTCCTTTTGAAGACTGATATACCCTATTGCCAAGAAAAGGACCACATGGACTAAAAGTGCAGTCCTCATAGGTCACAGGCCAGTCTTGTAATCTAAGTTTTTACGGTTGCCATGACTACTTAAATTTATGTATAAGTTTTTGATCGAATAATTTAGTGATCTCCTGTCATTGCAGCATCAAACCTCATTCTCACTGTTGGAGATTCCTGTCACTGAATTTCTGACATTATAGCCAAAGTGTTAGTCACATTAGTTGTAGTTTGATTATAGTATTGATTCATATTTTTAGTAATAGAATTTTTAATCTATAACTTGCACCAATGAGGTTTAAGCCATTCACAAAATTATTTAGTTCTGTAAGGTAAACCCAAAATTCAAATGACTAGTGTGATCTTCTAGTTTTGCATCATACCTCCTAACTTTGAAAAACTGGAAAGAGGGCTGCAGAGGCCGACAGCAATTTCAAATTTACAATGAGCCAGTGCCCTAAACTTGCTTGGTTAGAAATATTCTCCTAGTGGAACCAGTGCTCCCACACTGTATGAGACCACTTTCATTGTCATCACAATGCTAAAAATACAATATAATATCACTGCACTACATTTCTCCACACACAGAATGATGGTCCCACAGCTTCACACACAATATGATACCACCACCATACATTTCCCACGTACACTATGATGTCTCAATAACAGTATGAGGCCCCTGTAGCCCCCCCCCACACACAGCATGCTATGCCCATAGCACACCATACAGTATGCTGCCCCCACACAGTATGCTTCCCCCACAGCCACCCATAAAGTGTCATGCCCCCACAGTTACCCACACACAGTTTAATGGCCCCTTTATCCACCACAATGACCCGCAGTACACCACCCACACAGTATCATCGCTTCACAATGTATTTCAACCACACACAGTATGATACCCCTAGAGTGCCCACCAAAAAGTATGTCACCACAGTACTTTCCCTTCACACACAATGAGATGCTCCAAAGTGCCCTCTATAAAATATGATGCTGACACAATACATTTGCCCATACAGTGTAATGCCCTCACAGCACATTCTTCCACATAAACTATGATACCCCCACATCCTGCTCCCACACCCAGTATGATACCACAGAGCCACTTTTACACAGTATGATGTCTACTCAATCCACCATGACATATGATGTCTTTCCCCTCACACAGTATGATGCCCCCACAGCTCCCACACACACTATGATGCCCTGACAGCTCCCACACACTATGATGTCTACTCAATGCACCATGATACATCATGCCTATCCCCTCGCACAGTATGATGCCACCACAGCTCAATCACACACATTATGATGCTCCCACAGTACATTCCCTCACACACAGTATGATGCCTCCATAGTATTTTTCCCCACACACAGTATGATGCCCCCACAGTACATTCCACCAAACACAGTAGGATATCAACACAGCCCCCACACACACTATGATACCCTCACAGCTCCCATACAGAGCTTGATGCCCCCACAACTCCCCCCACACACAGTATGATGCCTCCACTAGCAGTATGATGATCCAACACTTCCCCCTTTTAGTTTCTCCCCCAGTGAGTATGATGCCCCCACAGTACATCAATTCACACACTGCTCAACAATATCAAAACACACAACACTGTTACATCAAACACACACAACTTGCCTGTGAGTCCTGCTCTTTATCTTCGTTCTCTAGTAACGTGACTTGAGAATGTCCCATATTACCCAAAGTTCTTGGAGGAGCCTTCAGTCTTTACTTTGACTGAATGACAATGGAGGGATCTGACGGTTCCCTGCTCCACCTTTTTATGCAATTGTATCTGTGTACAAAGAACAAAGATACAGCTGAAGTTAGGACATACACCCAACCTCCTGGGACAGTGGTAGAGCTCTTTAAATTTGGGACAGTCCTGCTGGATATGATATGGTAGAGAGGTTGGCTTGTATTTTATTCACCTCAGAAGAATATTTTCATTGGGTTTTCCCTTTAAGAGTCCATGTTCTCAACTGTGAGTAACTGCAGGAACAATTTAATGGATTTCAATTGGAATGTTCCTGCAATAAAACACTGCTTAGCTGTGCTACAACGATTAATTTACTGTCAAGCACCCACATTCACTTAACCCTCATGTGTTGGTGGCTGGGAGCATCTAGTAATAGCCTTCTACACTGGGATTACAATATGGCAATGAAGCAGGGTTAACATATTGGACAAACACCAAGCTCCCAGCTTAGATGGATAGTGGACTCATTTTGGATATGTAAATGCAGGTTATGTAGATAAATGATACAGATAATCTCTGCCGATAAAAGATTAAGATATACCCAGCCGCTTAAGAGAGCATTTTAATTTTTGCTCACCCTTAAGACATTGCTAATACAGTGTTTATTCTCTTCTGCCGAAAACCATTTCCTGACTCTAAAAGGATAATTATCCCTGTAGGTGAATCTCTTCCACCCGAGGAGAGGAGAATAAACAGAATGTGTAATGAAGCAGACTGTTTTATCATTAGAGCAAGTCCTTCTGTGGATATATGCACCCAGCGCTGTCTCTGAAGCCTGTTATAGAGAGCTGGCATACAGTCTACGTGCAGAGTATATTGTGCTGTGTTCCCCATCTGTTTGTCAAGCAGCCACCTCCAAGGTGCAATCCTGGCTGGAATGATTCACGCCATGAATATGTTCACGCCACACACCGGCCTCATTGCACTACCTTTGTTTTTTAATATTATTTTTAGGTTTTATTACTAGAGATGAGCAATTCGATTAGCTGTGAATCAAAATTAGGTTGGAATTCGCTGAACCTGTAGATTTCGAACAAATTGCAGTTTGATTTGCCCGAATTGCCATAATTGGCCATTACCATTTAAACATTGCAGAAGATTGTACCATGAGAAGTCTCACATGACCTTTAGCACGGACATAATGCCTTGCAACTGTCACATCACATGTTATAACACTGCATAACATGAAGAACTGTCATAGCCTGTATAAAAACAGAGGCAGGGAATGCAGCAGCCATTCCAGAGTGAATCTGGATAGTAAGAGGTTTCTGCTTAGCCATATAGATAGAGAGAGAAAGCCATAAAACAATGAACAAACGTAACAGATAGGAGGCAAAGTATCCAGCGGATCACAGGCGAATTAAAATTCAAATATCTTTGTTCCTTACATTAAAAGTCCATAGCATGAAATCCAGCAGACACAAGCAGGTACAAGGCATGTGGTAGTACACATCATCCAACGCGTTTCGATATATTAAATTGTCATAGACTCTTATTCACAGATAGTAAAGCAGTGATGAACACTTACCTTCCGTTTACCCTAAGCCATATAATTTTAGGTCACTTTGACATTACTAAGGTTCTATTTCCATTAAAGAGCTTGAAATGGTTTTGATACAATTTTACATGGTCTCATAGTGTCTTTGACATCTTTTTAGGGCAATTGAAGTACTTGTAATCTGCAACAAACTGATTTTGCTGCAAATAAAGTTTTAAAAAAAAATAAATAAAACTTGCCAAAGACTGCAAATTCTAATTTCATAACATTCTCTCATCTCAATCTATTACATATTCATTGGATGATTGTAAATGATATTTTGCCAATATTTTAGTTATTAGAAAGAAGAAGTAGAACCATTTACCACCTATTCTAGAGCACCAAGACTTCAAGACGTAAAGGGAATCTGTCACCAGGCTTCTGCTACCTCATCTGAGAGCAGCATAATGTAGAGACAGAGACCCTGATTCCAGTGATATATCTCTTAGTTTGCTGGGTGTAGCGCTTGAGAGATTTCTCTGCTGTATCAGTGCTCAGAGAGCTAACTCCTCCCACAACACTGATTAGCATAAGGTATTCGCAGAAAAAAATGACAAAAGGGTAAAAGGGTCATAAAATATAATGAATTTTATTAATGTAGTAGATAAAAAAAACAAGAAATAAGTGCAAAAATAGTCTCACAAAATGTATATTCTTACATGATTAGCAGTTTCTATATACTTTGTATAATGACAGTAAGCTGCTAATCAGTGCTGGGGGCATGGTTAGATCAGGAGACCCACAGCTAGTCCGGCAGTGATAATCTCCTGCTGATTATCTCCTGATTGTATTGAAACCACATCACACAATCTAATAAGTGACAGGTTGTTGAATTCAGTGTCTGAGTTATGATACCCTCAAATTACATAGCAAAAAGCTGCTGACAGATTCCCTTTAAATGAATACAGCCAAGGCAACAAAGGCTCAAAAAGAAGCACATTATGGTCATGGAGTGGCCTAGCCAGTCTCCAGACCTTAATCCAATAGAAAATTATGGAGGTAGCTGAAGCTCTGAGTTGCCAAGTGACAGCCTCAAAATCTCAATAATTTAGAGATAATCTGCAAAGAGGAGTGGACCAAAATTCCTCCTGACATGCACAAACCTCATCAACTACAAAAAATGTCTGACTGCTGTGCTGCCAACAAGAACTTTGCCGCCAAGTTTAAAGTCTTGTTTGCCAGAAGCATCAAATACTTATTTCTCTCTGCAAAATGCAAAATGAAAATAAATGTTTATAATTTATATAATGTAATTTTCTGGAATTTATTTTGGATATGCTATCTCTCACTGTTAAAATTAACCTACCCTTAAAATTATAGACTGTTCATGTTTTTGTCAGTGGGCAAACGTACAATATCAGCAAGGGATCAAATGATTATTTCCCCCATTGTATGGTTTAAATCATGGAGGCGATGTAGGGGCAGTGTGGTATAAATCATGGAGGCAGTGTAGGGGCAGTGTGGTGTAAGTCATGGAGGCAGTGTAGGGGCAGTGTGGTGTAAATCATGGAGGCAGTGTAGGGGCAGTGTAGTGTAAATCATGGAGGCGGTGTAGGGGCAGTGTGGTGTAAATCATGGAGGCGGTGTAGGGGAAGTGTGATGTAAATCATGGAGGCAGTGTAGGGGCAGTATGGTGTAAGTCATGGAGGCAGTGTAGAGGCAGTGTGGTGTAAATCATGGAGGCGGTGTAGGGGCAGTGTAGTGTAAATCATGGAGGCAGTGTAGGGGCAGTGTGGTGTAAATCATGGAGGCAGTGTAGAGGCAGTGTGGTGTAAATTATGGAGGCAGTGTAGAGGCAGTGTGGTGTAAATCATGGAGGCAGTGTAGAGGCAGTGTGGTGTAAATCATGGAGGCAGTGTAGGGGCAGTGTGGTGTAAATCATGGAGGCAGTGTAGAGGCAGTGTGGTGTAAATCATGGAGGCAGTGTAGGGGCAGTATGGTGTAAATCATGGAGGCGGTGTAGGGGAAGTGTGATGTAAATCATGGAGGCAGTGTAGGGGCAGTATGGTGTAAGTCATGGAGGCAGTGTAGAGGCAGTGTGGTGTAAATCATGGAGGCGGTGTAGGGGCAGTGTAGTGTAAATCATGGAGGCAGTGTAGGGGCAGTGTGGTGTAAATCATGGAGGCAGTGTAGAGGCAGTGTGGTGTAAATTATGGAGGCAGTGTAGAGGCAGTGTGGTGTAAATCATGGAGGCAGTGTAGAGGCAGTGTGGTGTAAATCATGGAGGCAGTGTAGGGGCAGTGTGGTGTAAATCATGGAGGCAGTGTAGAGGCAGTGTGGTGTAAATCATGGAGGCAGTGTAGGGGCAGTATGGTGTAAATCATGGAGGCGGTGTAGGGGAAGTGTGATGTAAATCATGGAGGCAGTGTAGGGGCAGTATGGTGTAAGTCATGGAGGCAGTGTAGAGGCAGTGTGGTGTAAATCATGGAGGCAGTGTAGGGGCAGTGTGGTGTAAATCATGGAGGCAGTGTAGAGGCAGTGTGGTGTAAATCATGGAGGCAGTGTAGAGGCAGTGTGGTGTAAATCATGGAGGCAGTGTAGAGGCAGTGTGGTGTAAATCATAGAAGCAGTGTAGAGACAGTGTGGTATAAATCATGGAGGCGGTGTAGGGGCAGTGTGGTATAAATCATGGAGGCAGTGTAGGGGCAGTGTGGTGTAAATCATGGAGGCGATGTAGGGGCAGTGTGGTGTAAATGATGGAGGCAGTGTAGAGGCAGTGTGGTGTAAATGATGGAGGCAGTGTAGAGGCAGTGTGGTGTAAATCATGGAGGTAGTTTAGAGGCAGTGTGGCGTAAATCATGGATGCAGTGTAGGGGCAGTGCTGTGTAAATCATGGAGGCGGTGTAGGGGCAGTGTAGTGTAAATCATGGAGGCGATGTAGGGGCAGTGTGGTGTAAATCATGAAAGCGATGTAGGGGCAGTGTGGTGTAAATCATGAAGGCGATGTAGGGGCAGTGTGGTGTAAATCATGAAGGCGATGTAGGGGCAGTGTGGTGGAAATCATGGAGGCGGTGTAGGGGCAGTGTGGTGGAAATCATGGAGGCGGTGTAGGGGCTGTGTGGTGTAAATCATGAAGGCGCTGTAGGGGCAGTGTGGTGTAAATGATGGATGCAGTGTAGGGGCAGTGTGGTGTAAATCATGGAGGCGGTGTAGAGACAGTGTGGTGTAAATTATGGAGGCAGTGTAGGGGCAGTGTGGTGTAAATCATGGAGGCAGTGTAGAGACAGTGTGGTGTAAATCATGGATGCAGTGTAGGGTCAGTGTAGCGTAAATCATGGAGGCGGTGTAGAGACAGTGTGCTGTAAATTATGGAGGCGGTGTAGGGGCAGTGTGGTGTAAATCATGGAGGCGGTGCGGTGTAGAGACAGTGTGGTGTAAATCATGGAGGCGGTGTAGGGGCAGTGTGGTGTAAATCATGGAGGCGGTGTAGAGACAGTGTGGTATAAATTATGGAGGCGGTGTAGGGGCAGTGTGGTGTAAATCATGGAGGCGGTGTAGGGGCAGTGTGGTGTAAATCATGGAGGCGGTGTAGGGGCAGTGTGGTGTAAATCATGGAGGCGGTGTAGAGACAGTGTGGTGTATATCATGGAGGCGGTGTAGAGACAGTGTGGTGTAAATCATGGAGGCGGTGTAGGGGCAGTGTGGTGTAAATCATGGAGGCGGTGTAGGGGCAGTGTGGTGTAAATCATGGAGGCGGTGTAGGGGCAGTATGGTGTAAATCATGGAGGCGGTGCGGTGTAGAGACAGTGTGGTGTAAATCATGGAGGCGGTGTAGGGGCAGTGTGGTGTAAATCATCGAGGCGGTGTAGGGGCAGTGTGGTGTAAATCATCAAGGCGGTGTAGGGGCAGTGTGGTGTAAATCATCGAGGCGGTGTAGGGGCAGTGTAGTGTAAATCATTTATGTAGTATAGAGACAGTGTGATGTAAATCATGAAGGCAGTATAGGGCCGGGGCAGACATATCATTGGTGTAACTTGTGCTTTCACACAGGGGCCCAACAGCTGGAGGGAGGGGGACCTCTACCTCCAAAGCTGCAAACAAATGCTGTCAGACATATGAAGGGCTGCATTATCATAAGCTAATGGACCTCCGAGGGCCTATGTTCATTTCTTGCACCAGGGCCCTCTGCAGTCCATGTCGCCCCTGCGCGGAAGGAGCTTTATTAGCTTCTATGGATCCTATAGTTAAACAGAAGATTAGCTGTAACTGAAAAAGCTGCAATACCCTAGAGGACCTAAATTACACTTTGTAAAACCATTAGCATTTTACTTCTGAAATCCAGTTATGGGTTCAGTAATCTGCATTAAGCTCAAATGATAAATGAGTCCAAATATTCGTGTATAATAAATGTAAATCAAACCCGTGTGTAATTAAATCCAGCTTACCCCTAGATAAAGCTTTCTATGTCGCACTCATAGTGATCCCAAATGAAAGCTGACACGTCAGCCGAGCCCATACAAATTTCCAGCAAATCCTTATGAAATACTTCTTAAAACTATTCAAATTATCTCTTCAGGGAGGAAGGAGACAAACTGTAGTACCACCTATGGGAAGTAGCAATCCTAAAAGTCAAAAGTGACCCTTGAACGAGCCTTGTCATATGACCTAGGAGTTATGCTAGATCAGAACCTCAATTTGCAGACACGGTGTTTTGGAATGAATGTCCCTCGTCAGTGCAAAGTATGAGATCTTATCTGGCTGAATGATAAGCTCTACTGGGGTCTAAGGGGAAAACTTTTCTCCTTGCGAAGACTGACAAAAAAACTGGCTGTCAGTGGTGAGGCGTCTTATAGCTGCAATGTTCTTCTGGGTAATATTCAAATTGTCTCTTCAGGGAGGAAGCAGACAACGCTAGCGCCACCTATTGGAGGTAGCAATCCTAAAAGTCAAAAGTGACCCTTTAACGAGCCTTGTTGTATGACCTAGGATTTATGCCAGATCAGAACCTCAATTTGCAGACACAGTGTTTCGGGATGATTGTCCCTCGTCAGTGCAAAGTATGAGATCTTATCTGGCTGAATAAGAAGCTCAACTGGGGTCTAAGGGGAAAACTTTTCTCCTTGTGGAGACTGAGTTTCTTAAAACTATTGAAGAATGAGAGTGATTCAGTCATTGAGCCTAGGACTACACATTGTGCTTACAACGTCCCAACATTGAGAGATGACACTGTATCTCCTACTGCCTCAGGCAAGCAATAGATAGTAAGCTCTTGCATGCTTGCATTATTTTTGAGCTGGTTGAATGGATTGTACCTGCCACATAGCAGCTGTTTCAAAGGCCCTAACGTGCTACGAATTTGTTTTTCCCTGCCCCGACAAATATCAGCCACAGTTTTTGCTGTACCATTTCAAGCCTTGGGAAGTATAAGCCCAGATGGTAGGAACATAGACGGATTGTGTCTATCCACGTCCCATTGACACACTCAGTGGAGCTCTGCTGTAGATCTACCCTGGGGGGCTACAGAACAAGTATTGGCAGATGGCACAGGTGACAGGACCAACTTCATAATAATGGGACAATGCCTCAGTGGCACAATGCTTCCTAATGATTGCAATTTATCTTCATATTGTACTATTGTGTATACAAACAGCTCTTTATAGGTGACACTGGGGGATTTTGCAACCTATAGATTTATACACTGTGTCTTAATGATCTATTTGCTAGAATTAAGTTTTTATTTAGTGTTACAATTGTAAAAACATCAAGCATTCATATGGTTTGTCCAAAAAATGTCACAACATACGCCAAAAAAAGAAAATACTAATGTAATTGTAGGAAACAATGTATTAAACACATCACAAATAGGGATGAGTGAACCCCAACTGTAAAGTTCGAGGTTCGTACCGAACACCGGATGTTCTGGTTTTGGACTCGAACATGGACTTTAAAAAGAAAGTAAGTGTTCGAAAACTGTTTATATGCTAATAAAGTTTGTTGAAAGGCTGCAGCGAAGACAATCAACAAGCTTTGTTGAATGCAGAAGTTGTCTGCACTCTGTGGAGACAAAAATAAAAAATGACGTGGGCCTATTTTCTATAACAGGGCAGGTAAAGCAGACAACTGTGAGCTGCAATCCTCAACTGTCAGCTTTATCTTCTTTATCTTGGCTGCTTATCAGAAATAGAGGTGATAAAACACTGTTTTTAGATTATTATAAAAAAGGCATGGAGTCCCCTCTATTTTTGATAGCCAACTAAGGTAAAGCAGGCAGCTAGGATCTGGTATTATTAGTGTGGGAAGGCCCATGGTTATTTGGCCTTTCCCAGTCTAACAATAGGAGAAGGCAGTCACATCATAAGTGGTGCATCCAATAGATGTTGTGGCTTAATGGGGGGGATCCTGCTCTGGTTTAGTATGTCTCAGTACATTTTGGCATTCATGGTTCCTTCAATGAACTGTAGATCCCCATTCATGCAGCCCAAAACCATAATCCCTCTACAATACTTAACTGTAGGCAAGACACACTTGTCTTTGTTTTCCTCACTCGGTTGCCACTACACATTCTTGATATCATCTGAACCAAATTAGTTTATCTTTACCTCAATAGACCACAGGACATGGTTCCAGTAATCCATTTCCTTAGGCTGCTTGTCTTCAGCAAACTGTTTGTGGGCTTTCTTGTGCATCATCTTTAGAAGAGGCTTCCTTCTGGGATGACAATCATGCAGACCAATTTGCTGCAAAGTGCGGTGTATGTTCTAAGTTCTGACAGGCTGACCTCCACCTCTCACCCCTTTAAACTCTGCAGCATTGCAGGCAACACTAGTACGTCAATTTTGAAAAAAACCTCTGGATATGATGCTGAGCACGTGCACTCAACTTCTTTGGTCGATGATGGCGAGGCCTGTTATGAGTGGAACTTGTCTTGTTAAACTGCTGTATAGTATATACTCACAAGGAAGTCATCAATGCTCAAAAAACTCCTCTATAGTGGTCTTTAAAGTGTTACTAAGCAGATATCCATATAATCACTTCAAAAGACCATATTATAAGTGCAAAATAATTCAATCTTTATTAACATGATTAAAAAACATATACACAAGAGACAAAAAGGACATGATTAAAAAATGAAAAGGTGTAAAATGAAGGGTCTATCAAGACATCTATGATGTTTATAATCTTCATTCATAACATAATGTGATTTATTCTAACCATCAAGTATCATCCCCTGTATTGATAAGTCAATTTACTCAAACATATGAAGGATATATATATATATATATCTCATTACATATAATTCATGAACAACAATTATTCATGGGTTTTTAAGAAAAGGAGAAGGAAAAATAACCTTCATATGGTAGACAGGAGAACTGCATATACCTGAGAGAAATCAATATGCTCTAAAGATGTGAAGGAAATGTATATATCTCATTACATGTAATTTCTGAGCAAACATAATGTTTATAAATTTTGCAGAACAGATAGTCTTCATATAGTAGACACAAAGAGAGATCCCTGACGAAGATTTTACACCTTTTCATTTTTTAATCATGTCCTTTTTGTCTCTTGTGTATATGTTTTTTAATCATGTTAATAAAGATTGAATTATTTTGCACTTATAATATGGTCTTTTGAAGTGATTATATGGATATCTGCTGTATAGTATAGTCTTCATTACTGAGCTGCAGCTCATTTTCAGGGTGTTGGCAATCTTCTTATATCCTAGGATATCTTCATGTAGAGCAACAATTCTTTTTTTCTAATCCTTGGTGAATTCTTTGCCATAAGGAGCCATGATAAACTTCCAGTGACCAGTATAAGAGAGTGTGTGAGCGATAACGTCAAATTTACCATACCGTCTCCCCATTCACACTTGAGACCTTAATGAATCACATGACACCGGGGAGGGAAAATGGCTAATTGGGAACAATTTGGGCATTTTCACTTAGGGATGTACTTTACTTTTATTGGCAGTGGTTTAGACATTAATGGCTGTGTGTGGAGTTATTTATATGGCACCAAATTTACACTGTTATACAAGCTGTACACTGACTACTTTACATTGTATCAAAGTGTCAGATCTTCAGTGTTGTCCTATGAAAAGGTATAATAAAGTATTTAATGTGAGGGGTGTACTCACTTTTGTGATCTCCTGTATCTGTCTGATATTAAGGGACTAAGGGACTTCTATAACCGGTCTCCTTCTCTGTCTACATTAATGGAGTTCCCTATTAATATCAGGTTGACACTTGGTCCGTTGCAGTTCATTATTTCTTGTTCCGTCTCATCCTTGGCAAGAAAGATTATGAGAGCGGCATTTCCATCTTCTCGGCAGGAATTAAGACACTGCTGTTTACCTCAATGTATTTCTTCTCCCTCCTGGCAGGAGAACAATTCAAAGTCAGACTTTTGTTTTCGGTGCCTTTGTCAAATAGGCCTGCTCAGGGACATGGTGACAAAGTGATCCCTTCTGTCACATTTGGACTTGTATTATATATAGTGTGCAGAAAGACTCTATATTCCAGTTTCCATCTGTTGCTTGATTATAAACCAGTTAGATACCTAGGGTACGATATAAACATTTAGTCCCTGATTGATTAGGACTAGCTTTTTGTGAGTCAGCCTTAATGAGAGCCGCGCAGGAATAAGATGCGTCAACTTCATCAAGAGGCGCACTTTGATATATCAGACCCATGGATTTGCCTGATGCTTATCAGCCACTGAATACAACAGATCCTCCCATTTATGAAACCAGATTTACTAATCACGTCTAATTTTTAAACAGTGTAAACGTATAAAAGCTAAAAATATGGCAAAGTTCTAAAAGTTAAATTGTACAAAAATTAAAAAATTGAAGTTCCAGCATTCGCAATAGAAAAATGTTTAAAAATGAATGTTATTAGAAGACTCCTAAAAAATGTTCAATTAAAACATGGTAGATTCATTCTCCTAAAATACATTTTCTACACGTTTCGAAACTCAACAGTCCTTAGTCGTAGCACTATAACACGGTAGTGTAAAAACTAATGTTTTAATGCCAGAGCTTCCAGATTTCTATTTTTGCATTTCTACCCTAGTCTAAAGGCTGCTTTACACGCTGCGATATCGGTACCGATATCGCTAGCATGGGTACCCGCCCCCATCTGTTGTGCGACACGGGCAAATCGCTGCCCATGCCGCACAACATCGCCCAGACCCGTCACACTACTTACCTGTCCGGCGACGTCGCTGTGACCGGCGAACCGCCTCCTTTCTAAGGGGGTGGTTCGTTCAGCGTCACATCGATGTCACAGCTGCGTCACTGAACCGTCGCCCAATAGAAGCGGAGGGGCGGAGATGAGCGGGACGTAACATCCCGCCCACCTCCTTCCTTCCGCATAGTGGCCGGGAGGCAGGTTGGGAGAGCTTCCTCGTTCCTGCAGCATCACACGGAGCGATGTGTGCTGCCGCAGGAACGAGGCACAACTTCGTTATTGCTGCTGTAATGATTTTTGAGAATGGACCCCCATGTCACCGATGAGCGATTTTGCACGTTTTTGCAACGATGCAAAATCGCTCATCGGTGTCACATGCAACGGCATCGCTAATGCGGCCAGATGTGCGTCACCAATTCCGTGACCCCAATAAGTTCGCATTAGCGATGTTGTAGCGTGTAAAGCCCCCTTAAGTTTACACCACCTATTGGTCAGCTTATCTCGTGAAAATAATTTGTCCCAAAATTTTAGCCCATTTTTAGGACACGGTCTCATACTTCCAATCACACCTCTTTCCAATAAGCCACGACAATCCCTGGTTAGGCTCTTGGCCTGGTTGAGAAAAAGTCTCATAATAAATGTTGTGCAAGGCAGGAACACATTTTTTGTGCCAATTGCACCAAAATACCATTGCACTTTGTGTTGTGTTTTCATCCTCCTTTTTTATATGCAATCCAATGTATATGTGCTTATACTGTAATGTTGTTATGACAAGGGTTAAGTAATTATGGGAAGGTAAGCAACATCATTATGAGGCTGGTTTTTTTTTCTTAGAGGACTAGTAAACGGTTTATAAGGGGGATGTCCATCTTGCAGGAGCCACTCATTTTAGGCATAAGCAGGCAAGGAATCTCTCACCCACCCTCCCTTTTCTTTTGTTGTTCTTTGGTGGCATTTGTATGGTGGGACTTTTCTTTTTTGGTCAGGAGAGAATGGAATAGGGGTTTAATAATGGAAAGTTGTTGTTCTTGTCCTACCTTTCTGTCATAGCAACATGGCGTAGGGGAGAAAACCCTCAAAGTTGGTGGATCTGGTTATTCGTGGATCGTGGGGCGAGCCCACAAGTTTGTGAACCCCTTAAGTGGACTTCAGTTAAGTGGTGGCAAGTAAGGGAACTTCTAAATTTAGTGCAGGAAAGAGCCTGTGGGTATTGGATTATGGTGACAGAACCAGGTTGGCTAACAGGTGCCTCTGAGCTGGTGCTTAAATGACTAAAGGTAAATTCATCCTGAGCTCAGGCGTTTATAGGTCGCCTCTAACAGGTTATGGGTCTTCGAGAACCATCCTCCTTTTTATTAAAAGTTGATTTGCTATACTTGTTGTTTGTTTAATAAATAGCTGTCGTGGCCAATTTAATCCACACAGGCATCTTGTCTGTTATTTTTAGGGAATGGGGGATCGGAGGAGTTGTTGGTGGAGTAATCACACATGACTCGGCAATATCCTTTATCATGGCTGTGATGTGTGAAATAGATTTATGGACTTTGTTAATTGGAAAGGTGATGTCTTATGAATGTACTATACTATGGTTCTGATAAGCATGCAGGGCAAAGTTTGTTCTATTGGGAGGTGTTGCACACTTCTCTATCAGTGCAATTTTTGAACACTTTTTGTTTGGACGGTATTCATGTTTAGCTCCACTGTCATGCATTGTCTTCATAAGTGTGTGGCAGTAGGGTCTGTAGGAGCTCCATTCTGATATAGGTAGAAAGCATTGTGGAACTGACATGCTGCCATACAGTTGTTCAGGAACAGAAATGAAAGGTTTTGGCACAAAAAAAGAAGATAGGTGGATAGACAGATGTGTTGTCTGGATTAGTTGACATGTATGACCCAAGATAGTTCACTCTTCAGGTCAGTGCTTTCTAGCTGTGGACAGGAGATTCTAGCTGTGGAAATCCAGGCTTGGATTGTGAGAAGTAACGTGTGTGCCACACAGATGACGACACTCCAGACCAGCAAATGAAACGCAATGCTGATGAACTTGGAAGCTCAGGAAATTCATGTAGCTTCTGTCTACAGCCAAAAAGCATTGACTTGGACCATGGAATGAGTTTGCGGGAAGTGATCCTCTCATGTCTGCTCATTAGGCCTGGAGCTTGTCAAACTGGTGAGTGTTGGTGAGCTAGGTGCCACGTTTGCGCTGGTTCACTAGAGGGAAGAAAAGCCAGTGGGTCTTTTCTACTAAAAGAGAAAAAATTGGGCTGGAGGTGAAAAGTACAGATATAGCATTTCCCAAAGTGGCTCATATACAAAGATTCAGCTGTGTACTAAAAAGGAGAGAAATAGATGGGGCCCAGGTAGGGACACTAGTATGACGCTAACGTCAGTCACAGTCTCTGTGAAATGATCATGGACTTGACTGATGTTAGACTTTTAGTATGAAGGTTGTGGAGGCTAGGTTCCTGATCCGAAGTGAACACATTTCTGAGGTCTGTGTGTATCTTTTGACCTGCCAGTGATCTACCCAAAGTGAAAATCTTACCAAATGTAATTTCAAGGCTATTATTCAAGATATATCCTGGAACGATCAAGTGTAAAGTGCCGCTCGAACGAACGTCAACTATTATCCATGTGTGCTGCACTGCAATCATGGGGCACTGCCAATAAGACTGTATCCTTCAAAAGCTGTTGTCCCAATATTGTGGAAAAGCCTGAAGGTCTCCTGTCCCAATGGGGGTGCAATCGCCACCTTAATTCAATTTCTTACTTTTTGCTCAGAGTGTATATTACAAGTTCAGCAGAGTAAATCGGATGTGGCACTTGATTAAATTTACAGCTCACAGTCTACATCCAATAAAGTGGACAATCTTCATTTATAAGCTTTATTTCTTATAAGTAGACGGTATCAACTGTTTAGAAGAATATTATTAGTATTATTTGTGCTCTCACTGCTTTTTTCTGTTTTCTCCAGCATGGCGTAGGTATTGCCACATGCATAAAATATGAGCCTTTTTCATTGTAAAATTGTGAATGTAAATTCCGAATTACTAGGAATAATTGTATATATGAATGATCTACAAGATCTGGATGCCGATGTGTAAATATCACTAAACCCAGATGTCGTCAGAAATATTCTTCCCATTATTACTGCCTTCCAGTTAATGGCCCACATATTTCCTGTTTCCAATCGTCAGATTCAGGCTTTGTATACCTTGAAATGCAGCTTCTGCTTCCATGCGCTTTGCAGTGTGGTCACTGAGCTGAAATATAGAAGGTTAAATCCCTCATTTTGATTATTACAGCACGCTGCCCTCCCTGTCCTCCCCTAATACAAACCTGACATTTCAGATCTGCGCAGCCCGGCTCCTCGGAAATCAACTGTGCCGAGCATTGAGGAAGGTTTCAAAGGCTGACCGATCATGAATAGCCCACTGTATCTCAGCAGGCTGATGTTCAAGGGTCCTGAGGTTACAGCTGGTTAACCAGGGCCCAGTTACTGAGTGCTGAAAGCCTCATTATATACCTCAGAAAATGGGAATAACAGCAATGATATATTATACTGGTAGATGTCTTATCTACTGTGTAAAGTCATATAAATGTAAAGCTTAAAGTGGAACTGTCGCTTTAATTTTTATTTCATAAATCAATAGTGCACTTTAGAATAAGCAACTATGTAATATATCTTATCAGAAAAATTTGCTTCCTTTCTCTGCCAGAATTGATCAGTCATTATCACAATTCTGAGGTAAAATCTGTGTTGAGTGAAGACTTTCCCATTACTGAGACAGGAGATGGCAGTTGATGCTAATGAGATTTTATGTAGATAAAAGAGACAGGAGGGAATAAAGCTTTGCCTCTAGCTCCTCAATCTGCCTCTAGCTCCTCCCTCTACCTCTAGTTTTTTCCTCTGCCTCTAGCTTTTTCCTCTCCCTCTAGCTACTTTCTCAGCCTCTGGTTCCTCCCTCTGCCTCTAGCTCCTCCCTCTGCCTCTAGCTCCCCCTCTAGCTCCCCCCTCTGCCTCTAGCTTCTCCCTCTGCCTATATCTCCTACCTCTGCCTCTAGCTCCTGCCTCTAGCTTCCCCCTCTGCCTCTAGCTCCCCTCTCTGCCTCTAGATCCCCCCTCTGCCTCTAGATTTCCCCTCTGCCTCTAAATCCCCCTCTGCCTCTAGCTCCTGCCTCTGCCTCTAGCTCCTGCCTCTGCCTCTAGCTTCTGCCTCTAGCTCCTCCGTCTGCCTCTAGCTTCTCCCTCTGCCTATAGCTCCTACCTCTGCCTCTAGCTTCACCCTCTGCCTCTAGCTCCTGCCTCTAGCTCCTCCCTCTAAGTCCTCCCTCTTCCTGTAGCTCCTCCATCTGCCTTTATTTCCTCCCTTTACCTTTAGCTCCTCCCTCTTCCTCTAGCTCCTCCGTCTGCCTTCATTTCCTCCCTTTACCTTTAGCTCCTCCCTCTGCCTTTAGTTTCTCCCTCTCCCACTGTCACAGAATTTCATCAGTAACAACTGTCGTGCAGTTTGATTCTTGGATGGGCGCGACTTGAGTACTTGAATATAATGGAAATCAATGGGGACCTCAAGAAATTTTCCAGTAAATGCTCGTGTTTCTCATTAACTTCCATTATACTCAGTACTCAAGTCACACCCATCCGATCACCAACTGCTAGTTACGAGTACCGAGCACCCGAGAATGGTAGTGCTCGCTCATCACTAAATGAGAGGTATGCCTTTTACATTTTAGAGCTTGCATGGACCAGAGGCCCAAAGTTCTTGGACTGTAGGGCAAAATCTGCCGTTTGGCTCCCTTAGGCACCTGCGCAACAGGTGTAGCTAGTACATCTTCACCCCGTATGTCTGCCTCATGCTCCTGTCCTCTCCATTGAACTTTATGAGCATCAACTGCAATCTCCTATCTCAGTACTGGTAATATATCTATTCACTAAAGGCAGATTCTACCCATGAATTGAGAATATTGAGAATACAAGATTAGTGCAGGAGGAGAAAGAAGCTCATTTATCTAAGATACTGTGTATTACAAAGTTTCTTATTTTTATGAATACTATTGATTTATAAAATAATTAAAATGACAGATACACTTTATGTACAATGGGTTCCACAAGTGATGGGTGAGCACTAAAATGCTTGGGTGCTCAATATGCGATTCAAGAACGTCAGACACTCGGACGAGCTCAACTCGAATAACGAATATAAAGGAAGTCAATGATTGGGCAGTTCAGCGCTCCACCTACATACAATCAACCATAAACAGAGCATTTCCAGGAAGGGTTCAATCCGAAAATGTTGTTTTAACCCCCAGTGAAAGCCATTCGGAGACTGCACATGGCTCTTCCTAGTGTGCCTGCTCACATTCATGGAATGAAGCAAGCCTGTGCTTTGTGGTTGTTGTTTACCTTGGATACTGTGAGAACCCGAGCACCCTGATGCTCTATCAAGTATCGAGCAGAGGCAAGAGTGCTCTCCCATCATTCAAGGGGTTGTCCACTACTTTTACATTGATAACCTATCCTTAGGATAGGTCATCAATGTCTGATCGGTGGCAGCGCGGGGTTTCGGACCTCAGCCAATCAGCTGTTTTTGGTCACGGTGGCAACAGCAAGCAGCCGAAAATGCTCAGTTCTGGAGCTGCTCCATCTTTTGGTAGTGGCCGTGGCCAGATACTGCACATCCACCTCCCATTCTAATCAATAGGAGGTGGATGTGCAGTACTTGGCCTTGGCTGCTATCAAAAGACAGACCGGCGCCGGAACGGAGCATTTCTGGCTGCCTGTTGCTGCCACCGGGACCGAGAACAGCTGATTGGCAGGGATGCCGGGTGTCGGACCCCGGTTGATCAGACATTGATTACTTACCCTAAGGGACCCTCTGCACACTATGACATCGCAAGCCGATGCTGCAATGTCGAGCGTGATAGTCCCCGCCCCCGTCGCAGCAGCGATATCTTGTGATTGCTGCCGTAGCGAACATTATCGCTACAGCAGCTTCACATGCACTTACCTGGCCTGCGACGTCGCTCTGGCCGGCAACCCGCCTCCTTCCTAAGGGGGTGGGTCGTGCGGCGTCACAGTGACGTCACACGGCAGGCGGCCAATAGAAGCAGGGGGGCGGAGATGAGCGGAACGTAAACATCCCGCCCACCTCCTTCCTTCCTCATAGTAGCTGGGACGCAGGTAAGGCGATGTTCCTCGCTCCTGCGGCTTCACACACAGCGATGTGTGCTACCTGCTGGAACGAGGAACAACATCGTACCGTCGCTGCTGCAAAATTATGGAAATGTCGGACCCTACACCGATCATATGATAACGACGCTTTTGCGCTCGTTAATTGTATGTAAAAGGATTCACATACTGCGATGTCAACAGCGACACCGGATGGGCGTCACTTTCGATTTGACCCCACCGACATCGCACTTGCGATGTCGCAACGTGCAAAGTACCCCTAAGGATAGGCCATCAATGTCAAAGTAGTGGACAACTCCTTTAACTTTCACCTATAAGCATGGTTCTTAAGTGTTCAAGGAAACTGAAGTACCTTCAGGAACCTCACCCAAACGCTAGAAGAACATACAATCTCCATATATGCGGTCATGTGATCGCTCACTTGCCGGACCAGTGAACATACTGGTCCTGGATTAGGCATCTACTATATTCTTCATATTACATATCATTGTTATTTGTTTCACTTTGAAACTGAATCACTTTGAACTGACGGAAAATTTGGAGGTTGATTATTGGTTTCACCAAAAATGTTATGCGTGTTCTAGTATCGGTCACCTCTTACAGTGTGTACAGATCATTAGTGGTACCCAGCAAAGGTCAGGTAATAAATGAAGTAAATGAATTTTATGCTTATTTTTGCATGAAATCCCTTTACTTTAGTGCAAATCTTCCAATATACTGTACCTAAAGTGCTCTCTGAGGCTTTCACAACTAATGTCCTGTACTGCAGTTTTCCCTGCTGATATAAAGAACGAAAGGGTCAGCAGAAGGGTAAATGCAAATTTGAGATGGAAGACAAAGTGATAATATGGTAATAATACCTTTCCTTAGTCATCGTTGAACACTAAAATCTTACATAATGAGAGACGTTTACTAACTGTCGTCCAAATTTCAACCCAAAGTGGCTAAAATCTATGTTTTAGGCTTTATATTTTTGGTGTAATATAAATATATTGGATCACCTATAACCCGTCCTGAAACTCTTCCTATATTTCCTAAATTGTTGGTAACTTTATTGCCCACACATTTGCTGATGATCATACAAATGTCTACCAGACACTGTCATATATAGTAGAGGATGGGACCAGAAACAGCAATGGATACTTAGCCTTACTTAAGTAGCAAAATCATATGGTGGTCTACTTTGCAGAGCTTTTGCCTTGGTATAGCGAGATGTTCTGCCCCCCTTTCTGTGAGTAGTCATATTAGAAATGCATATTTGACTGCTTTCAGATAAAAGAGTTACATGGCGTTTGGCTCAAAACTTGCCAAGTGTCATGGCGGTATCTGGTGCTGTTCACACCACAGACTCTGACACTCCACACTGGTTTTTCTGGGGCTTCTGAGCTTGCACAGATAGACTCAAGCATCAACCAGATATATGTTCATTAGTGGTCGGGCTGGCTGAGGTTAATCTCTCCCAGCTTTGCTGGTTACCTCTAGGATCACATGTTATGAGAAACCTATCAAAGCTTCTCCCCGCCCTTTTAAGATGGTGGAAACTGACCTCCTGTGCCGATTATAGCTTTAAGCGATACTGGTCTATGTGCTGTTGTTGCTGGAGAACTACTAAGTGCTGTTTGATGTGTTGTGGGAATTCTCTTGTCATCTATTTATTTCCTCCCTGCTATTTATTTCCTCCTAATCACATATTGTCTAATACCTCTGTGTGAGTTATAGATTTGGTTTCCCCGTTTGTCTGTTTGTGTGGGTTTAACCACTCCTGTCCCGGCCCTTCCCTGGAGTGAGGGAGAGAGTGTATTACAGCAGGACTGGCAAGAAGCAGGGCTAGGTTGATGGTCCAGACATCTTCACCATCAGAAGTACCCCTGTCATAAGGGACAGTTAGGGCCCCCTATCCTGAGGGACAGTCTAGGAATCCCAGGCCACAGTTATCCCCTTATATTTTATGACAAAATGCATTTCATGGTCTGTACAGGAACAGAAAACCTCATACATGCCTAGGCGTCTGATAGTGTGGGCAATTCATGAACTGCGGTCAATATACAGCCACCATGCTGTCCATAGAATTAGGTCACAGTTCATTAGATATTATTTATGTATATACATTTTTCCCAATATTTGAAATTTTGACTAATCCACTGATGAACTGATCCCAAAATGGGTCTCTGGAATGCCCTACCAGAAAGAACAGTAGCTGCGCATATGAACCACTTCACAGTTCTTTATTGGACTCCTGCTGTGTGCGGCTATCTCCAGCAGTCCAGTAGACAATGAATGAACCACCAGTCGGCGTTAAGGTACCGTCACACTAAGCAACTTACCAGCGATCCCAACAACGATAGGGATCGCTGGTAAGTTGCTAGGAGGTTGCTGGTGAGATGTCACACTGTGACGCTCCAGCGATCCCACCAGCAACCTGACCTGGCAGGGATCGCTGGAGCGTGGCTACACGAGTTGCTGGTGAGCTCACCAGCAACCAGTGACCAGCCCCCAGCGCCGCGTGGAAGATGCTGCGCTTGGTAACTAAGGTAAATATCGGGTAACCAACCCGATATTTACCTTGGTTACCACTGCACGGAGCTACACGTGCAGAGAGCAGGGAGCAGCGCACACTGAGCGCTGGCTCCCTGCTCTCCTAGTTACAGCACACATCGGGTTAATTACCCGATGTGTGCTGCAGCTACATGTGCACAGAGCAGGGAGCAGCGCACAATGCTTAGCGCTGGCTCCTTGCTCTCCTAGTTACAGCACACATCGGGTTAATTAACCCGATGTGTCCTGCAGCTACATGTGCACAGAGCAGGAGCCGGCACTGACAGCGTGAGAGCGGAGGAGGCTGGTAACAAAGGTAAATATCGGGTAACCAAGGACAGGGCTTCTTGGTTACCCGATGTTTACATTGGTTACCAGCCTCCGCAGAAGCCGGCTCCTGCTGCCTGCACATTTAGTTGTTGCTGTCTCGCTGTCACACACAGCGATCTGTGCTTCACAGCGGGACAGCAACAACTAAAAAATGGCCCAGGACATTCAGCAACAACCAACGACCTCACAGCAGGGGCCAGGTTGTTGCTGGATGTCACACACAGCAACATCGCTAGCAACGTCACAAAAGTTGTTCGTTAGCAGCGATGTTGCTAGCGATGTTGCTTAGTGTGACGGGGCCTTTAGTCATTTGTTCTTTAGATTTTTCTAGATTATCCTTATTCTCTCACCTTCTGAATCAACATCATATATGGCACATAATATAGGCAGCCCATATAGCCGCTTTAGGAGAGATGGTAAATTTTAAGTTGTTTCCTTTCTATACAATGTTCTTCTTTTTCTATGAGGACTGTGAAGAAAGTTGATAATTACGTCAACTTTTAGAAGAAGGGTTATGTTATAGAAAAAAAATTAATGCAGCAACCGATGCAATAAGATAAAAAATATAATATACTAATCTCTTCTTTTCTTTGATGATCCAGAGGCACTCCAGCCTCATGGTCTTTGTTTATAAGAGGCTTGAAGGTGACTGCTGCAGCTAGTCATTAACTCAATGATCATGTGTCTATTGTGAGCGTTAAGGCTCCCATCGCCCAGCGGAGATGGGAGCATATGGTATTTGACCACCAAGGCCTGATTCGAACACATAGAAATCCATCTCTGAGTCGCCATTGGTCATTCTTTCCTACATATTGACACATCGTAGAAGTACACTGCTGATATCGTGGTCCACATGCCCTATACTTGTCTAATTTCAGAAATCCATTAGTTGCCTATTCCATTCTGCTGTACAAGAGGTAGAAGATGTCTACCTGACTGTCCACGTGAAGAGCAGAAAACAATAGCACACTACTTGGGTGATCTAGCTGCTCAAATATCATTGCCAGCAAAAGATTTTAAAACCAGTGATTAAAGGGGTTTTCCACTTTCAGGAAAATGCTGTAATATACCTAAAATAACAAAAAGGGAAGGTATTCACACTCTCCGAATCCAGCGTTGGCTCCCCACTCTTGCTTGTGTTTTGGTTGTAATGCTTGGCACTACGGAGTAGCGAGAAGCTAGACACTATTTGATGTAGTATGAAGTTAGTAACTAGATGGCGCTGGAAGCACTGACTGAGAGTCAGACTAGCTGGGCTCAGAAACCAAGAGGACTTGTCAGAACACAGGGAGTAGGCAGAAACGAGTTCAAGAAACAAACCGAGGGTCAGGACACCAAGAGAATAGGTATGGGATGCAAGGAGCAGACGGGAACGTGGTCAGGAGGAGGTCCGAGGTCAGAAGCCAGAAGGTAACAATAAAGTCCAGGGGGACAGGTAGGCAGAGAAGAGTCAAGAAAAGTCCAGGTTTGAGTTGCCGAGATCAGATTAGACACAACAGAAGCCAAGCACTTACTGCAGAAAAGGAAATACGTTCTGGCCGCGCATGCTCCCTAATAAAGCGGAGCAATCACCCAGAATGTGGAGTATATGAGCAAGCCCCTCTTAGCACCAGCGTAGGACCTTCTGCGAGAAAGTAACCCATCCACAGGAGTGCAAGACAGCAGAGGCAAGGCAAAATGCTCTGTGCGGAGAAGACAGGTGAACACCGGTCAGCAGGAGAGCATAACAGAACGTCCCAGCACAAAAGATGCACCGCAAATCAGAACCGTGACATTGGTGTTTTGTCACCAGCAGTGACATCACATGGACAGCTCGCATCACTGCTGTAGCCAATCACTGAGCTCAGCAGTGGAAAACCTCTTTACCACTAGGGGGCAACATTGAACAATATATGGCCATCTAAGCACTGATTGGTGTCTGAACCTGAAGCTTTTAATCTTTCCTAAACTCAGTACCAGATTATCTATCCAATCACCTCAGTTATTTATGCCACTGTAAGCTTCTTTACAGCGGTAACATATCAGAATTCCCAATCATATGTTTCCTAGAAATGATGTGGATCCCTGATTAAATTAATATATAATAAGACGGCAAAACTGCTTATGCATGATCTGCTAGGTAATAAAATATAACCTGATTTTTTATTATTAATATTAAACTACAGCGGCATTAATTTACTTTATGCGGAAAGTAATATGGCTTTGAAGCAATTGGAATATTAATACGCTTGATTAAATATGAAACTGTTTATTGGAGCAGAGAGGGGCTTTAACCACTTGTTTTTTTCCCATAATACTGAAGATGAGAAAGGGTTTTAGTAGACAAATTGATTCAGAGTTGACATATTAAATATTAACTGCAATTTGCCATTAATGTCATGTTTAGAAAAGCATTCAGAATGTGTTTGAAGTTATTCTGTGCTCATTGTCACTGTTTTATATTTTATGAGCCACTTCTGGGGTATAAAGTCTATATAGGTTAATAAAATGTTTACAGCACAGTGCACAAATCTTATCCGTTCCCAGTAAAGCTCTGGGAGTGAGTCTGTTATACTGTATATGAATCCTCTTATATTGTGAAAATTGCAAACTAAATATACTGTATGTATATGAATCAAAGTGACAAACTGGATCCTTCAGGTTTCTATTAATACATGAAAAATATCTGATGATCTGTGTATTCTATTTACAAATGTTATCTAATTTAAATATTCTAAATATCAATGGTTATTATCAACTATTCATAGGATTGGTAATAACTTGCGGATAAGTGATCCCAAGAAAGGGACTGAAACTAGAGCTCAACTTATTCCCTATGGGACTGCTGGAGATACTTTTGCAATAGCCATCAAGAATCAATGGCACAGTGGATACCTGGCCAGTGACCACTCCATTTGCATAGGAAATTTCAGAGCCCTGCTCTTGGGATCAGTGAGGGTCTAAGAAGTTGAACCCTCACTAATCTGAATGTTATATATTCTTTGGATGGATAATAACTTTTAATGATAACAATTACTCTTAAGGGGTGCTTCACACATAGCGAGATCGCTACCGAAATCGCTGCTACGGCACGGTTTTGGTGACGCAACAATGACCTCATTAGCGATCTCGCTGTGTGTGACACTGAGCAGCGATCTGGCCCCTGCTGCGAGATCGCTGCTCGTTACACACAGCCCTGGTTCGTTTTCTTCAAAGGCGCTCTCCCGCTGTGACACACAGATCGCTGTGTGTGACAGCGAGAGAGCGACGAAATGAAGCGAGCAGGGAGCAGGAGCCGGCATCTGGCAGCCTGCGGTAAGCTATAACCAGGGTAAACATCGGGTAACCAAGGTGGTTACCCTATATTTACCTTAGTTACCAGCCTACGCAGCTCTCACGCTGCCTGTGCTGCCGGCTCCGGCTCTCTGCACATGTAGCTGCTGTACACATCGGGTTAATTAACCCGATGTGTACTGTAGCTAGGAGAGCAAGTAGCCAGCGCTAAGCAGTGTGCGCGGCTCCCTGCTCTCTGCACATGTAGCGATGTTATGATCGCTGCTGCGTCGCTGTGTTTGACAGCTAAGCAGCGATCATAACAGCGACTTACCAGGTGGCTGTTACGTCACAGAAAATGGTGACGTAACAGCGACGTCGTTGTCGCTATGTGTGAAGCACCCCTAAATGAAATCTACACATGAATAGGGTTTCTTAACAGTGCCTTGAAAAAGTATTTAAAAGCCGTGAATTTTTCCACTTTTTGTCACCCACAAAATTACCATACTTTTTGTTTTATAAGATGTGACGGATTATAAGACGCATCCCAAATTTAGAGAAAAAAACGGAAAAAAAAAATATGAGGTCCATCTTATAATCTGGTGGTGTCTTACCGGGTGGGGGAGGGGGTAGCGGCAGCGGCGGTGGAGCAGAGTCACAGGAGACAGGGACAGTGATCGAGTAGGCTGGTGCAGAGAGTGTCCCAGATGCACGCTGCAAGTACTGTGAGCTGTGAGGCAGGAGGAGCATCCAGAAACTGTTGGTGGGGCGGGCTTCCAAGAAACGTCACCTGGAGTCGGCGCAGATGGAGCTCTCGGGTCATTGACAAGCCGAGATGCTATCTGTGCATGTGCCACCTCTGGGCGCCATTTTCTTTAAGTCCGCTGCAGGGAGGTTGTTGGGCCGGAGGCGGCATGTGCACATATGAGATCTTGAGCGCACTGCCTCCGGGTGCCTTTATTTGAAGCCCACACAACTGACATTTTCAGAATGGTGGCCCCTGCCTCACCACCCACAGCACAGCCCACAGCCACACTACAGCGCCCATGGCCCGCAGCATCTCCTGTGACCCCTCTCCACCTCCCTCGGTAAAGTACAGTTGGATTATAAGATACAACCCTCATTTTCCTCCTAAATTTTTGGGAGTAAAAGTGCATCTTATAATCCAAAAAATGCGGTAAATATTTTAGGGGAGGATTTTATGTCTTATACCAACAGTAAGTGGCAAGTATTTGTGAAGTATAAAGGAAATGATACATGGATTTCTAAATATTCTAAAAATATAAATCTTAAAATAGAGATGAGCAAATACGAACAGAATAGTTTGGGGTTCATACCGGACACTACAGTATGTCTGGTGCTAAAATCCGAAAATGGATTTCTCATGGAAATCTGTTTTCAAGTTTGTAGTTCGGATGCTATATAAAGTTTGATGAAAGGCTGTAGCACAACCAACCAAGTTTTTTAGCTGTGGGAACTTCCTCAGCAATCACAACCATGCCGAGTATTGGCATGCCTGTGATTGGCTGGTGCACCTCGTGACCCAGGCTGTATAACTGATGGATCATGAGTGATGCCACCATTGTGGTATTAAAAAAAGAAACAAAACTAAAAAATGCTACAAAAATGCTGCATGTGAACATAACCATAGAGGCACCACCCCAATGCCCTAACTTTCAACACTTAGATAACTGTTTTGGTTACCATATATCTTCCGGTAGTTGTGTTCTTCAATGAATGTACATTCTTGTATATTCTATTCTGTGTGGCCAAACTAGGTAAAGATATCTAATGAAGCAAAAACGTATATCTTCCTTTTATACTTATTTGAAGTGTTAAAGGGAACCTGTCATCAGATTTAGTGACTATAAGCTGCGGCCACCACCAGAGAGCCCTTATATACAGCATTCCAGATTACTGTATATAAGGGCCCAGGCTGCTCTCTATAATGTAAAAAAACACTTTTATAATACTCACCTGGGGGGGGTGGTCCAATCTGATGGGTGTCGCTGCTCTCCAATTCAGCCCCTCCTCTCCCGATCCGCCTCCTACTCTCTGCGGTGATTGCCGTCCTCTTTCTTTTGAGGTCTGTGTGCATGATGCATTCTACGTCATCCACAGAGGCCTACATTGCACTTCTGCGTAGGTGCACTTTCATCTGCCCTGCTCAGGGCAGATCAAAGTATTGTAATGTGCATGCTTGGACGATTTTTAACCGTTCCTGTCGCCTGCGCATCACAGTACTTTGGCAGATCAAAGTGTGCCTGCACAAGACCACATTGTTGGCCAGGGCGGGTTAGAGGGAGTATAGAGATCGCCGCAGAGAGGAGGCGCTGGACCAGAGAGCAGCGACACCCATCGGACTGGACCACCCCCATTAGGTTAAAAGGTGTTTTTTATGTTGTACACAGGGTCTTGGGCTCTTACAGTATTCTGGAATGCTGTATATAAGAGCTCACTGGTGGTGGCCACAGCTTATTGTTGCCAAATCTGGTGACAGATTCCATTAACACTTCGAATAACTATAAAAGGAAGATATTAGTTTTTGCTTTGTTAGACATTTTTACCTGGTTTGGCCACACAGAATAGAATATACAACAATATACATTCATTGAAGAACGCAACTACCTGAAGATAACCTTATTCTCCATTTAAAACAGTCTTTTGTGTTAAGTTACGGTAACTCTAGTCTCGACCATGTACAGCTCTGCTGCAGATCAACCTCTGACAGTGAAGAATTTGTCAATTGTATCTAAAAAATGTCACACCTGAAAAACAAAGATCAATACAAAAAACAACAAATATTTTCCTTCCCGTCCTTTAAAAGCTTTCCTGGCATTACATCTCTGCCTCATTACCCGCTGAACATTTAATTTTTTTTGAAAGTCTTAATTAACAACTTTCAATGAAGCCACGAGCAAAGCACAACAAAGATTGCGAGTTTTGTGCCAACACAATCCCCGGTGCAGGCAATCCGCAGGCTTCATTGTCCTGTCTTGGCAGAATGCTGCATTTTAGACGTTCTCTATTACTTTTAATGTTCCGCTTCCTACCTCTCATTTTGTAAGAATTTTGTGTTATCGACGAACAGATCAGTAGGAAAGGCTCCGTTGTAGGTGTGCTATATCTGGAAGTGAATAAAGAGTGATTATGAGACGAGAGTGCAACATCTCCAATACATAGCAAGAGGTTAATAGACCTGACACATAATTTATTGTTCACCTCTCTTTCTGTGGAAAGTGTGAACTGCAAACAATGGAGGTCAGCAGAATTGCAGGTGTCTAGTACAATGGATGTTTAGGATGCTACATCTATTGTTATTTCATATTCTGTTTTGCTATTGTTTATCTGTTGTAGAGATTCTAAATGGAGGAGTCTATCTGGATCGAAATGACTTTCTGTGTTATGCGGACACCATAAACTGGCAGGACATTGTCCGCAATCCCAATGCCACAGTGATCTCGATGAACAGAAATCCAAATTGTAAGTTTGCATGATATGATATTGCATTATTTATTATGGTGGTCACCTGCTTATGTTTTTGTGACAGGTGGTGGGGTATTCCAATGTGAGTAGGGTAAAAACGTACCCATCTTCTTGTTGTTTACCAGCAACAGAACAACCTTTAATGAATTAGGATTGTCTGACGAGTGGCGTGCACGTTTATGTGCTGCATCAGAAAACTTACTCCATTTCTAGACTGGAGTTAGCTTTCTGGCATAAGGATCAGGATAGCAAGGAACCCCCCTGTTCCTAGGGTCTCCTAGCATGAAGCATGAGGGTCAGTATAGGAGCCCCCTCTCCTATACTGACCCTCATGCTTGGGGACTCTAGGCTATCCCTGACCACCAGATTATCCCTAAAGGTGGAAACGCTGGAGTCCCATGCCATTCTCCTGACCATATCTAATCTGTTCTTCCCTCAGGAAAGGTAGGTGCAGGAGTGTGATGGAAACCCAGATTATAACAGAGGGGAGAAAATCAAAACTCAGACATAGTGCAAACTGACAGCATTAAACAATAAGAGACTAAGGAGAAAAGCAAGAGCAGGAAGACAGCAACAAGTATTTCAAGTGTTGATTTCTGTTAATGTTGATGATTATGGCTTACAGTCAATGAGAACCCAAAAGTCATTATCTCAAAAAATTAGAATCTTATATAAGACCAACTGAAAAAATGATTTTAAACTCATAAATGTTGGCGCCTACTGAAAAGTCTGTACAATAAATGCCTCAATACTTGGTCAGGGCTCCTTTTGCATGAATTACTGCATCAATGCGACGTGGCATGGAGGTGATTAGCCTGTGGCAATGCTGAGGTGTTATGGAAGCCCAGGTTGCTTTGATAGAAGCCTTCAGCTCGTCTGCATTGTTGGGTCTAGTGTCTCTCATCTTTGTCTTGACAATACTCCATAGATTCTCTATGGGGTTTAGGTCAGGCATGTTTGTTGGCCAATCAAACACAGTGATACTGTGGTTATTAAACCAGGTAATGGTGGTGTAGACAGGTGCCAAGTCCTGCAGGAAAATGAAATTTCCATCTCCTAAAAGCTCGTCGGCAGAAGGAAGCATAAAGTGCTCTAAAATCTCCTGGTAGACAGCTGCATTGAGTTTGGTCTTGATAAAACACAGTGGACCTACACCAGCAGATGACATGGCTCACCAAACCATCACTAATTGTGGAAAGTTCACACTAGACCTCAAGCAGCTTGGATTGTGGCCTTTACACTCTTCCTCCAGACTCTGGGACTGCGATTTCCAAATGAAATGCAAAATTTACTTTCATCTGAAAACAACACCTTGGACCACTGAGCAACAGTCCAGTTCTTTTTCTCCTTGGCCCAGGTAAGACGCTTGTGGCATAGTCTATTGTTCATTAGGGGCTTGACACAAGGAATGCGACACTTGTAGCCCATGTCCTGGATACGTCTGTGTGTGGTGACTCTTGAAGCACTGACTCCAGCAACAGTCCACTCCTTGCGAATCTCCCCCAAAGTTTTTAATGGCCATTTCTTAACAATCCTTTCAAGGCTTTGGTTATCTCAGTTGCTTGTGCACCTTTTTCTACCACACTTTTTCCTTCCACTCATCTTTCCATTAATATGCTTGAATACAGCACTCTGTGAACAGCCAGCTTCTTTAGCAATGACTTTTTGCAGCTTACTCTCCTTGTGGAGTGTGTCAATGACTGCTTTCTGGACATCTGTCAAGTCAGCAGTCTTCCCCATAATTGTTTAGCCTACTGAACCAGCCTAAGAGACCATTTTAAATGCTTAGGAAGCCTTTGCAGGTGTTTTGTGGTAATTATTCTAATTTTCTGAGATAATGACTTTTTGGTTTTCATTGGCTGTAAACCATAATCATCAATATTAACCGAAATAAACACTTGAAATAGATCACTCTACTTGTAATGACTATATATATATATACTAGCTGTAACACCTGGCGTTGCCCAGGATAGTAACTGTCTCTTTGTTTCTCTCCCAGTCTCTGTCCGTCTCTCTCTCTCTCGGTCTCTCTCTATCTCTTTGTCTGTTTTTTTTCCCTGTCTGTCACTGTCTGTCACTGTCTGTCTCTCTGTCTGTCTCCCTATCTGTCTCTCTATGTCTTTCCCTGTCTGTTACTTTATGTCTTTTTCCTTGTTTGTCTATGTCTGTCTCTTTCCCTATCTGTCTCTTTCCCTGTCTTTCCCTGTCTGTCTCTTTCCGTGTCTGTCTCTTTGTCTGTGTGTGTCTCTATGTCTGTGTCTTTGTGTCTGTCTCTTTGTCTGTCTTTTTCCCTCTGTTGGACTCTTTCCCTCTCCGTCAGTCTCTTTCCCTGTCTCTGTGTCTCTTTCCCGGTGTCTGTCTGTCTCTTCCTTGTCTCTTTGTCTGTCTGTCTCTTTCCCTGGCTCTTTCCCCCAATATTCCATACAAGGGCATGGCTGCACATTTTTCAGAAGTTCTGGCTGCATTGTGGCTTCCAGCTCCATTGACTTTAATGGAGGCAGGTTTTTTTTAGCGAATAACTGTAAAGCGCGGGAGTACCCTCAAAACATAGTCTATGACGTTCCCTAAGTCAAATGGAGTGTCTGTGCAAAATTTCGTGTTTTGCGAAGATTCAAATTCCTTTAGCGGACATACACACATACACACATACATACTCAGATTTATATATTAGATATGCGTTTCCCTTTGAATTAATGAAAAAAAAATATTTTTTGATGATATTCTAATTTATTATTTATTTAGATGCACTTGTATTACCTCCAGGTGATTTTATATATATATATATATATATATATATATATATACCCCTGGTTCCCCCAAAATAAGACCTGCCGCAAAAATAAACCCTAGTAATATTTTTGAGGCTTTTTTGAATATACTTAAAATACAAGCTCTACTTGGTATATATGATACTCATTTCTATTATATTTTACACTCTAAGCTCGATTGTGAAAAAACACATTACTTCTAAGTGTTGTAATCAGATGTTAAGATGAAATGGTCTCTTTTTGCTGCCTACAGTGATGGAAGATAATTAAAAAACATTTCCTCACTGGACAAGTTAGTCCCAGAGCAGATTGTTTCATTATTTCATTATATGACCCCGCTAGGATTGGGGATCATTTCTGAAGTTCTGTTTAAGAACTCTCAGCTCATCCTGGGAAGTGGTAATTGTTACTAGTCATTGACAATGACTCTCTTCGGTTGTGGTTGTTATTGCTAATAACGCTGTGTAATGACGCTTATACCGGTTATTAGCGCTTTGAGTGGCGACTAGTTTCTGTAAGTGGCCGCAGAACATTGCTGTATTTAGAGTATCATGGTGCATTGAGCAGAACAGTAAAGCATTGTAGGGATCTACTCTAACAGAAACATATTGTGCAAAGGCTCCTGGCATCCTCATAATGTGCCATCAAATAGCTGTGCAATTGCAATTACTGCATCCAGAGCAAGCAAGCACAACAAGATTGGACCATGTACTGATTAACCAAGGCAATTAGCATACCTGTAGTAAATCATGAAAGGCTGAATCTCGCTTTGAGATGCGGCATCCTCAAATCAAATGGCTCACAAAAAAACAAATGGTGAACTTGGGGTGTATTTACCTGTATTTAGTTATAGCTATTCCTAGGGGCTTATTCAGACATCAGTTTCTTTGATGAACTGAGTTATAACAATAATTTTCATCAGATTCTCCTCAGAGTTTCATCAGTTATTTTCACTGATGAGAAAAAAAAAGTTTCTCCACCTCCTCCTCCTGTCTACCATTAGTTGATGTTGTGGAAACCCCTTTCCTGGGAGAACTAATATAGGGTGAGACGCAAGGGATCTCCAGATCTGCCAATGTGAATGCAAAAACACGCAACTAGTTTCTAATAGTGTATCAGCTTTATCTAACGTTACTTGACAAGACACACATATTTATTACAACCACAGAAGAATGTGGATGGCTCAATACTTATCCAAAAACATATAGGTTTTACCAGGGGCGGACTGGCCCACCAGGAGGTTGGGAGAACCCCCGGTGGGCCCCTGGTATTAATGGCCACGCCCCTAGGCCCAGCCCCCCTACCCCCCCTGGGCCCCTATGGATATGTGTGAGAGGGCCCCCCCAGCCGGTAATTTCACTAATC